>NC_081356.1:13746361-13846800 GCF_030684315.1 Stegostoma tigrinum | reverse complement strand
CTTTCTGACACTGGGAATCAGACTCTTTAAAAAAATGCTCCCCAAACTTGGAGTACTGCTTTAACCCTAGAGACCCCTTCCCCAGATATTGGGATCTCTTGAAAAGAGATCCACACCCAAAAATCAGACACTGTCAAGCCCAAAGAGACCCTAGCCCTGAATCCCGCCCCCTCTGACATCGGGTAATTCTGAAAACCTAAATACTAGGGCACCCTTAAAGCCCAAGAGACACTCCAACCCCTCTCCACCACCCCACCCCGCCAAAGAAACTGGGACTTGTCTGAAACCCGTGAGAAGTTCCTCCCAAGTCTCCTTTGCAAATCCCAAAATACCCCTGCTCAAAGTCTTGGGCAAACCTTTTGAAATCTGAATTTGAAACCCAGAGATTCCCCTTTCTAAAACCTAGAGAATGCAACCATTCAAAATCAAAGACCCAAACTCCATGGGAATTGGGCCTTTTACAAATCTTCAGCCCACCTCATTCGCCTCAAAATAAAATGGCATACCTTTACATAATATTCACATCCTACTAAGGAGATTCAATAATGCAATGAAGACTCAAATTTCTATGCAGTACGGAGAGTTTCTGCCTTTTGCATGTGACCACTAATTCCCTTTTGGGCTGAAACAAAATATACTCACCATGATTTGAAAATGAGCAACAAAGTTCTCACTATTTCTGGCTGCTGTTTATCCCTCTACAAATGCTTACAACGCACCTAACATTTCACCTTATTGCTTGTTGTGGTTTTGTTGCTGCAAGTTGACTACCATGTTTCTTACTTTGCAACAGTGTCTACGCTGCAAGAGAGTTTGGTTGTAAAGTGTTATGGGACATTGTGATGTCAGTTATACACTGTAGATTTGATTGCTTTTTTAAGTAACTTGATTTGTGTGAGGGTGTCATTAAATAAGAACTTTTGAGTACTGCACAGTTGTGTTGGTCCATAATATATGGCCAAGGTCCTGAGGTGGGATTTCTGTCCACAATTTCTGGTACAGAGGCAAGAGGTGATCTTGTTGAAATATTTTATTGCGAGGACTTGACAGTACTGAGCCACTGTTTCCTTTGCCTGGACGGTCTAAAAATAGACAATTATAGAGATCAGCAGAGAGTTATTCAGGCTGAAGAGTTGTGAATCTTTGCAATTTTCAGTACCAGAGAGATGTGGATGCTTGCTCAAGGTTTGGAGGGATAGCCCTTGAACATAAAGGGATCGGAGGGATATGGGAAGCAAGTGGTACAGCAGGTTTAAGGGACTGGGCAACCTCCAACTGCTCCTGTTTTTAATGTTTTCCAGGATCATTGAGCCACAACTGATATTGTCCAATTCTGAGTTCACAGGTTTATACCATGATGGGGTAGGGAATTTCTGGCAGTTTAGTTAGTAGATTGCAGAAAAAAAATTGGCTTCTGTCTTTGTGAGCAATTTTTAATAGAAAACAAAAAATGCTGGAGATCACACCGGGTCAGACAGCATCCATGGAGAGAAAGCAAGCTAACGTTTCGAGTCTAAATGACTCTTCATCAGAGCTGCAGTAATTTGCTCCTGAATGTTTTTAAGTTTGGGCCACTATAACTTCTCATCAGTCAACCACTGAACAGATGTTGATTTATAAACAGAAAGTTTTTGGATCAGGTAATACTCTCTGGATGGAGGAGCAAGTTTTCTTGCCATGGTTGTATACCTCCCTTCTTATCTAATCTCCAGGCTGCAACTGTTGATGTCTCTTCTTTGTGTGCATCTTAAAGTTTCATTGCTCCAGCATTGATAACAGTGGCTCCTGTTGTTTAAGCCTTCAACTCTGAAATATCCTCTCTACACCTCTGCCTTTCTACATCATAATCCTCCTTTAAGATGCACCTTAAAATATACCTATGATCTGACCGTACCTCTTTGCATGGCTGTGTCATTGTGCAAAGGTGCTATGTGCATTAGTTTTAGGCAAGCACAAGAGGTAGAGAAAGAGAGGCAGATAGAAAAAAAGGGAAGCTGCTGAATTAAGTTTCATTCACAGTTGCAAGCTGCCCTGTTAATTAGATTCAATTTTTGCTTCAAGGCAAGGGACCACAGTTTAGAGTTGATGAAACATGTGCATTGAGCATTCGTACCCAAAACTGCATCAATTAACTTTCTTGTTGTAAAGTTATGTAATACTATTGCGTAGGCCGAATCAGTTTATACCTGAAATGATCTTCGCACATAGCATTTTACAAAAGGCAAATGACAACCGCAAATTTGGATGATTCTGCAGAGTAGATAGTTTCCCAAAAATCTATTTCATAGAACAAAGATAATGTTTATAAATCTCTGACAGATGTTTTTTGTTGTTATCACAAAGTCTGTTTCTCACATTTATTACAAAAGCTCTTGACACTAAAGAAGATGTTGAAAATATGGTTATTTACAGTTCACTCGGTTCTTGTGGCCGAGTCTGGAGTCATTTTGATTTGTCTTACTGACAGACTCAGATGGCTGGATCCCATGCTGTTGTGGATCTAAATCCTGAAACTGGCTGCTATTTTGAGTGAGTTGACTTACTGTGCTTTATATCAAGTGGCAGATGATAAGCAAGTCCCTTGTTTGTATCACTCAAAGTCAGGTTAATATGACAGCTGGTGTTGTAGCAGTTCATTCGTTTACAATTAGATGCATTCTGAGCTGAATCCTATTGCGACTTCAGGTAGGTTGGGAAGAAGCCATATAACTTTAGAATCGCTGCATGTCAAATATAATGCATCATTTTAATACTTTTTTTAGTTAATGTGAATTGTCATTGAAGTTGAAGCTTCATCTTTATTGACTCTTTTATCAGTTAAAAAATCATCCAGCTAAACTTTAATAATATTGCTGTAGCCCTAAACAAACTATCTAATTAGTGATGTTCTTGGCAATGTTTTGTTATTCCTCATTGCCAGAAGTGACAAGGCCCAATAAAGTGTGGGACAGAATTTACCTCGCCCTCTGATTCGTGCTTCCACCAACCCCTTTTCCTGCTCTCAGACTGCTCTTTAATGATAGTATTTAGCAACCTACATTAGCCTCTGATGTTACTAGGGTTAATTTTAGACAGACCACAGATCAGATCAAATCTTCAGCTCCTGTGCTGTAAATTGCTACAATTCAAGAGCATCATCAGCTGACAATTTGCTCGCTGTGAGTTTGGAATTTATTTTTGTCCTTCATCAGAATTATCTGTCTCCTGATACTTCCTGTGAAAGCAGCTGTTGTTCCTGCTGCCTTTTCTTCCAGTGGTTTAATCTATACTGCTTGTTCTGGTGACAAACTAACCCACATTATAGTATAGAAAGTTATGAGTTCTTTATAAGCCGAAGGGAAAGCACATTCTTATTGGCTGTGTTCAAAAACAAAGTTTGAAGGAGATTTATTCATGAATAAAATAATTCAAGTAAAATAATGTGCATCAAAATAAACTGCTTGTGTTTGAATGCACGTTACAAGACTTTAGAATGTCCCAAAGCTCCTGAGAGCAAGCAATGACTTCTGAAAGGAAGTAATTTCATTGTAGGAAGTTCATCAGCCACTTTGCTCCCACAATGTGATGATCTCATTTTTGTGATGTTGCATGAAGGTTAGCTACAGACCAAGATATCAACTGGCTGCTGTTCTTTAAGATATTTCTATGAAATCTCTTTTATCCACCTGAGAAGGCAGATGAAACTTCAATTTAATATCTCATCCAATAGACTGCACCTCTGTGAGTTGAACACTCTTTCAGTGCCACACGGTTGTCTCAACCTAGATTTTAGTGCTTTGGTCCAGGAGTTAGACTTGCACCCACCACCACCTGATGTAGTGAGAGTCTTGCCAACTGAACAATTGTATAAACAATTGAACAATCCTGGTACTTCAAACTTTCTGGCCTCTTTTGGTCTAGATAATTTTAGTTTGTCTTGAGTTTGTTGTTTCAGTCCTGAGAATCTTTCCTATTACCTTGTAGTATACAAGAAAGTGGAATGGATACTGACAGCAGGATGAACCCTGACTTGTTGAAGGTGTAAGCCTCAACAATTTAAAATATTACTTCTGCTTTTGACATTGCCTTCTACATTGCTAAATTATGCAGAATACTGTGGTGGAATGAACATTTTTTCACGTACAATAGTTTGTAACTACTAGAGAGAAGACACTTTCATTTAGCAGCCTGGTCCACTGAGGGGAATGATCATTGTATCATTGAGTACCTTTTGGCTGTAGACATGTTTGCTCAGCTTCTCTGTTACAATCATAGAGAAGGATAGTGATTAACAAAAAGGCTGTATATGCCAGGACCATTTAAAGCAATGCAATTAGTCATTTTTGCCCCACTCGTAGCCAGCTTACATTATAGAAGGGGGAAGCAGAGTAACTTTATTTTGGGAGGTAGAGAATGATGGACCTGCAATGTCATATGATGTATCCTGTCATATTGAAAGATTACAGTTAGGTAGCTTGCATGACAGCAATGAATATCAATGCTCTTAAACCTTATCTTCCGCCACACTGGGCGTGTGTCTAACTGGTGGGAAAAATGACAATTTAAACCATCTCCTTCCAGCCTTTTTGTTCTTCTTTCTAATCAGAAATTAGAATCATGATTTGCATATGTCATGGAGCTTTTTACTCTATAACCTGTGTTGTGTGATCAAAGTTTGCCAGAAGTAAAGAAAGCAGCTTAATCTGTCATGCAGCATAAACTATCAAATGTCGCCGATTGTTCTTGTGACCATTACCTTTGTGTCAAGCAGCGCAATATAACTGATGGACAGCAACTACCGATGAAACCTATCCCTGCTGCCTACATTAAGGACTTCAGTGACCCAGTCTACAAAGAAATTGCTGTCACAAATGGCCATATCAACAGGATGACACGCGATGAACTTCGCACAAAGCTAGCGGAACTCCACCTGGAAACCAGGTATGTGTCGTTCTGACCAATGATGGAGTTTGGGGGGAATAAACACCAAATGAAACTTTGGAAATAAACATCCTGCTTCGATAGGATTATGTACTTTAGAAGTTGTAAAAAAAATTGTGTTCTGTGTGCTGCATAAATGCATGCTACACTGTCGGTGGTCATTTAGGGGTGGTTGGAGATTGGTGGAGACACTGAAATCCAAAACCAGCTCATGAGAAAATAAGCTGGTGAACGTTTCATGAATGCCCCCAACTAGACCCGTGCCCAGAGTTTCCTTGTTTCTATAACCATGTGATCTTCTCTTGGTCTTATGGCAGTAAATTATGAATGAGCAAATTGTGGCTGACTTTAAGCTGCCTTTGCTGCCTTTTTTCAGTCAAGTCTAATGTGTCTAGAGTGAACAGAAGTTTAAGCTGGATTTTAATTGTAAAAACCACATGTATAATTTTAGGATCCCAAGCATCTTGTTCTGTGTTATGGGGCATGTCCTTTCCAATTACTTGAATATTCTTTTGGCCAAATTCTCAACCCTACTGATACAATACTGATTTTGTTTGTAAAGCATATTGATAATATTTATGTAAGTAACTATAAATATATTAACTGCTGAGAAGAAAGTGATGTACCAGGCAAATATATTGCTGTTGATGAAATATATAGATGTAAATATTTGCATATTATTAATTGTATTTTTATTTTTCTGTCTTCAATTCTGGCACTTCCTTGTGTTTATTTTTCACTTATTGTCTGTCTCACTCTTACCCAATTGGTTTTGTCCTCTGTCTTTTTGTGTTTATGTCTCACTTTTGTTGTCTCATGGTCATTGCTGTCTTGCTGAACTGCTTTAGGGGAGTGAAGGATGTACTGAGAAAGCGATTAAAAAATTACTACAAGAAGCAGAAACTGACTCAGACATTGCTAATCAAACCAGAGTGTTCAGATACTTATTACGATTACATCTGTGTCATTGACTTTGAAGCAACATGTGAAGAGAACAACCCACCAGAATACTTGCATGAAATTATTGAATTTCCTGTTGCCCTTGTGAATACCCGCACCCTTGAAATTGTAAGTAATCATCTGCTCTGAGCACTTTGCATGATATTTAAATAAGAACCACCTACTCATAAATAAAGCGCTGTACATCCCTGGTATGCAGTCTCT
Organism: Stegostoma tigrinum; assembly: GCF_030684315.1. NCBI lineage: Eukaryota > Metazoa > Chordata > Chondrichthyes > Orectolobiformes > Stegostomatidae > Stegostoma > Stegostoma tigrinum. The sequence goes on along the minus strand of NC_081356.1, from coordinate 13,840,716 downwards.
GTTAAGTTGGAAACTGTTGTAACAAGATTTTACAAATAAAACATTGCTTCTGGTGCAAGATTCCTGTAGTACCTAGAGAAAAGACTAGATAATTTGCTCAAATATGCTCATTTTCTAGGGCTTGGACTCTGTCTTCTGACACAGGTAAGAACATTATCATAGAAGTCAAGGTGATGCTTAATCTCTTTAAAGAAATGCGATCTTACTGCAAAGCTGTTATATTTTTCTGGGAAGTTCCTTCTGTAAAATACTATTTTTGCATAAGATGTGTCTGTTTAATACCACGTTTAGTTTTCTAAAGGTGCAGCTGCATTCCAGGGTCTACTTAATGACAGTTTGTCAGTGAAATCGTTTATAATCAGTGTAGAAATTGGGACTGAATCGCTGCAAAGTTGATGAAATTATTGAGAACTTTAGCCACAACATTTTATGGGCCGTGTTTCAATTTTCTAATCACGTTTAGATGAAGAAGTGCTTCCTGATTTCATAGCTCAATGATGGTACTTACGTTCAAATTGATACCACCTTGTATCTCATTGTTCTTTATTCTTCTCATTTGTTCTTTGATGGACCTTTCTGAACAAATTAGTTCATGAATTTGCATGCATCATTTCAAAATAAAATTCAAAAGCTGTAAAGGCCTTGGGATGGTCTGAGGACATAAGTCCTTTATAAATACAAACATTATTTTTCTCGTAACTGTGTGAAGAAAGATTTCGCAAGATCCCTGGGAGTGCTAACAAAAAGTCCTTTTTATTTTACTGTTTTCAAGGAGGATACATTCCAGGAATATGTCAGACCAGAACTGAAACCCAAGCTTACAGAATTTTGTACCAAACTCACAGGCATCACACAGGTAATCATTTTAATTTGCTCCGGCTTCATTTGTTTCTAAAATAACTGATGAATGTCAGATGTTTGCTTAAAATTTGCTTTCCACGTATAGAAGATATGACTGACTTTTAATAGTGCATAATAAAAGTAAGCAGTTGTGAGATTTGAAACTACAGATTAAACTACAATTTTTAAAAAAAGCATGTTTTTAAAATTACACTTTGTGTTGTGTTTTCAAAGCAGGATACTTAAAACATATTTGTTTGTAGCCGCAGAACCTCAATCATAGTCTCAGTCTATGAACTTGGATTTTTTAGTCGTCCATTTGTCGAAGGATCACAGATTATTCACAGTTGCCAAAATTCTTGTAATGAACATTGGTAGAGTAGCGAAGTGTGGTTCTCCTTTTGTCACCTTTTTGTCACACTTGTATACCTGTATTTGCCTTCTATATTTTCTATGACCACATTAATAATAGAAACGATTTATCAATAATTGTATAAATGTAGCCACGGATTGAAATCTAGTACGTGACTGTTTCTTTTACTCCTCCGCTTTACCAATCTGCTTTAAATCCCAAACTTTAAACTATTATCCTTGACCTCCTTTGTCTTGATACTAAAGTAAGGAGTGAGTTCTGCAATCATGCTTTAAGTGAACATTCATATTTCAGGCCCTTTTAGTACGCATGCTTTGTTTATTCCAGGAAATGGTTGACAAAGCAGGGAGTTTTCCAGATGTTCTTCAGCAAGTGGTTGACTGGATGAGAGAGAAGGAACTTGGAACCAAATGCAGATATGCAGTACTAACTGATGGGTATGTATTGCACCGTTGTAAAATACATAAAATAAACCATCGTGCTGGCAGTAATTCATGATGTGGGGGTGCTGGTGTTGGACTGGGGTAGACAAGGTCGAAAGTTACATGACACCAGGTTAAGGTCTGACAGGTTTATTTGAAAGCACAGGCTTTCAAAGTGCTGCCACTTCATCAGGTGAAGTTAATAGATTTCTTCTGAATTAATGTCAAAAGTCACATGACAACAGGTTTTTTTGAAAACTTCACCTGACAAAGGGCCTGCTCCGAAAGCTTGTGATTTCAAATAAACCTGTTGGACTATAACCTGGTGCTATGTGACTTTTGACATTAGTTAAGAAGAAACAATGTAAACGAGAGGAATGCATGATTTGATTTGTTTGCCTTACTTTGTTAACTTGCCATAGAAATTGCATTTTCAAAAAAAAAGCTTAAATTAGTATACCTACTAATGTACAATGCAGTTTGGCTTGGTTAATTAATTTGCACAAATTATTCCAGTGGAGGGTTGGTTGCTCAGTTGGCTGGGCGCCTGGTTTACAGTGCAGAGCAAGACTAAGATTGAATTTCCACACTGGTTGATGTTACTATGAACTCTCCTTGACCTTGCTCCTTGACTGAGACATGGTAACCCTCAGGTTAAACCGTCATCAGTCATCTCACACTCTCTCATTCTTTACCTTTAATGAGAGAGTAGCCTCTGGGACAATGGCACTTTTACCTTACTTTTCCTATTCTAATTTATGTAATATGAATTAACTCTAGCTGAGCAGCCAGTGTACCTTTTAATGTTAGAACTACCTCAGAATGGTATTTTGTTGCAGTAGGCAATACTGTATACCGTACAGCTAATGAGGCATAGGAGCAGAAATAGGCCATTCAACCCATTATCATGTCTGGTTAAGAATCCTAGTCATGACGTAAAGTTATTGTTGGTAAAGAGAAATAAAACACCTTACAAGTTTTTGAATATGCGCTCTTCCTCAAAATTATTCTGCTGGTCTAACATCCAGAACGGTATAACTGACCTCTTTTTAATAAACGTCTGGAACTTGTTATTGCGTTTCCAAAAAAAAACCAGTTGGATATGTCTTTAACTTTGCATGTCTCCTTTGTATCTACTACTGAGAAGCAGTGGAATTTGACTTTCTCTGTGTGACTGACTAATTCAATATAGCAATTTATTTCCATTTCCACCCCTGCCCCCCCACATCTTAGCTCCTGGGATATGAGTAAGTTCCTGAATGTTCAGTGCCATCTTAGCAGCATCGAGTATCCACGCTTTGCAAAGAAATGGATAAACATTCGAAAAAGTTATGGTAACTTCTACAAGGTTTGTAGTTTGTTTCACCTAGTATGATGAACCCAGTAGTAAAATTAAGTACAGATTTTGTTATTAAAAGGCAGACATGTTCAAAACCCATGGACTCTCTCCAGGTCCTGGCATCCATCGCTTTAAACCATTACAAATCAGTCCCATTTGTTCTCGTATTTCAAATTGGTTGGTTTGCTTTCTGTTTGATAATTAAGGATCTGGAGATTTGAAAATTACATTAATCTCAAAAACAGATAATTCTAAATGCCAAGATCTGTTGGTATCAGCAGTGTGGAACAGGAATTGTAAACAGTTCAAATATATCTCACTGTAACATGGTTGTGCTAAGTTGCCATACCGATGACATTAACACTTGGGCACTCCTGATGTTTGTTATTTACAGATTCAGAAAATGGGTACTGATATTAAACTTAATGCACGCACTAATTTAAAGCATATTGTGCTGTTCTTGCTATTGAAAAATAAAACATTAGAATAATAAATTTGGGTAGACAGAGATCATTTTGGAACAACCATATTGGAGATCTCACTTGTGGCTTACATTCTACAACATGGTACTTTCATCATCAACTGGTAAGCATGTAAAGGCAGGGGTGGATGCATTGAAAGAGAGCAATTAAGAGCACAGTTTGTGTGATTAAAACAGGTACAATAGGAACTTTGGTCTCAGCCTTCAGAAGGATGCTGAATCTGAACCATTGACGCGAATCAGGGAGCAGTGGGCTAAGCATTTGTCAGCATTTGTGCTGCAGGTTTTGTCCTGGGCCAACTGTATGTTTCCCTACAGGGTGCTCTGTAAACTGCGTTGGTCCAGTGTAAGGACACTAAGCTAGTAATTTGGGTGGACTGAATTTTGGGGGTATGGGGCTGAGGAGAGATCAATCTCAGTGTCTGGCTTGGCCTGGGATGGCCCCTTTGTTGAGTCTGAATTTATGTTTATGTGAATTTGCTGAGAACCACAGGCATCTTGCAGGCAAATTGCAGAAGATCAACCTGGTATGGCTCTGATAAGAGGGAGGAGCAACTGACTTGTGCAGTAGTGGTGGCTATCTGGATGAAGAGGATGTTGGGGCTTGGTATCTGCTGGGGAAGGTTGTTGGCGGTGGGCAGTGAATTTGATCCTGGAGTAGAGACACCCATTTTGTAAGTGGTCTGCATTCTGAAAATCTGCAGACTGGCTTTCCCAAAAATAGTTTACATTTCCAAATAGTTCTGAAATGCTGTCAAATTCTCTCTGGATTGATGGAATGTGGCAAAAGTATCTTGGAAAGCTTGGGCCCTTGAATTAACAGTAAGAGTAACAGTGACATATACTGAGGACACAACTGTGCTAAACCTTGACCAGTTACTTCATGTTTGAGCTGTAACTAGAAATCCAGTTGTGAACTATTAATTCTGTATTTAGGAGCTTCCAAGGTAACATACTTATTTTATATCCATGAGCTTAGCCTGAGGTAAAAATTAAGATATTGAAATGTGTGAAAAGGGCTGCTTTTTGAACAACTACAGCAAGTTTTTAACTGTTAGGGCTGTGTGGTGATTTTAAGATATGTCCATTTGCAAAGATTGGTACTGTTGGTGGAATCACTGAGAGTATTTACAGTGGACACCCGTGTAGTTGAAAAGACCATTGTTATACAGCTGTCTCAGGTCTGTACACAGAGGAACAGACCAACAAACCCCTTAACCGTGTTCCTCCAGTTAATCTGATCATGATTGATCTGTACCTTAATTTCACTTACCCACCTTTGAAGAATATCTTTGACATCCATGCCTGGAGGGGAGGGGCATGGAAACAATATATTTGTCTTGGAAATTTTAATCCATCCAGCATCTACAGCTTTTCCTTTTCCCATTCTCAATTGTGACCATCACTGCCAAGGCACTTATTAAACTTGTTCAGTTGTGACGAATGGTCACTGGACCTAAAACGTTAACTCTGAATTTTTTCTTCACAGATGCTGCCAGACCTGCTAAGCTTTTCTAGCAGCTTTGTTTTTGCTCCCGATTTACAGCATTTGCAGTTCTTTCAGTTTTCACTTATTAACCTTATTGCTCTGATGTTGTCATGGCTGTCCTGCCTATTCCAAAAGCAGTTAAGATTAGACCACATCATGGTGTGGGCCTGAAATCGCATATACAACCTTGTATATGTGGAAAGCTTCCCTTCCCAAACGCTATTAATGGAATTAGTTTTTTTAATGACAATCTAATAGTTTCCTCAGTGCTAGCTTTGACTGATTTTATTGTAACTGATTCTGCTAACATTATGAATCACCTGCGTAATTGATTAGTGCTGCAAATCTCGTCTTTAATTTTTTGCATCGTTGAATTTTTCAAGAAGTTGAATTGATTCTGTTTTTTAAAAAAAAATTCTACTTGACCTTGAACATCAGCTCTCCCTAAAACTCTGGGTGAAGCTTGAGTGATCATGTTGGAAATTCAATGTTGTATAAATTTGTCTTTGGCCATTACAGTCAGCTATTTTTGATAGATACTCTGGTCATCTGCCTGCAGGTTCCCAGGACTCAGACCAAACTCACTTCGATGCTCGAAAAGCTGGGAATGAAGTACGAAGGGAGGCCTCACTGTGGGCTGGATGATTCCCGAAATATCGCGCGCATTGCTATACGGATGCTCCAGGATGGATGTGAGCTGCGAGTGAATGAGCGGCTGCATGCAGGGCAGCTGATGAACGTGCCAAATAGCTCCCCAATAGAAAGTGCTCCTCCTCCGTATTCACCATGGCAGAAAATCTAATCGCCACAAGAAACATGATGGGAGCAAACTGGATTCCAATGAGCCCAGTCAGTTTGAGAGCAAAATGTTGTGACTGTTTGCTGGCAGCTACAAAAGACTCTATTGTTTTCTTTAGAAACTGACTCCTTCAAAAGCACCGGCAAGATTTTTGTGCTACATTTTTCAATTAAATCACAGGATTGCCTGTTGCATTCCAATTGTGCTATGAGGCTAGCTGTTCAGTATAAAATGCTGAAAGGTGCGGGATGAGAATTGGCCAAATTCACCTTATCCTTTAGAACCACAATTCTAATGTAAAAAAGGGACACCTGAAAGTACTGATTTATAATCCAGCTTTGCCTTTTTATATCTTGTTGAGTTTAAACCTTCTGAAAGAATTGTGAAATTGTCACCTTAAGATACTCTTTATTAATAGTTTGACATATGTAGCCTAAGGCCATATGAAGTCTCTCTTACCAAAAGGAAGCCAAGAATTCAGCTTTATACAGTCTTAAGCCCATGACAAGGATACCTTTGTTTGTCTCAATAGACTGAAGAACCAGCATAATTCCTCTGCCATGCTAATTTTCCAAAATAAATGCAGCCCAACTTTATAGGGTTTGACTAATAATCAGAAAATTTCAATGTGGAAATTTGCTCCATCAAACATGGTGGGAACCTGCATATTTCATAGTCATTTTTCTTACTCTATGCCTCAAAGGAACTTGTTCTCTTTTTTCTCTCTCACCACTCTAATACATTTAATTTTGTACTAATTTAAAATTTCTAGCAAATTATATCCATAACTTTTTATGCCAGTTGTTTGAACATGTACATCTGGCTAGCATTTATACTGCAATGCTTATTAGATTTTTAAATGCGATATTTATTTTTCTTTATACATCACTTACCATGCTTTAATATTTTCCTTAACTTTTAAAGGATGCAGAAAAAGCAATTAAATTTCCTAAGAAGGAGCCACTCTGTACTTGTTCAAGTGTAAGGAAGGCTGTCATGCCTTTTGAACTTTCCATCCAGCAAAATCTCACAGGAGAGATTCTACCCCCTTGTAACAAATGTGTATCACTTTACTCGTACCTCTATTGTATTAACCATGGAGATAAATTCCGTTACTCATCCTCAAAGATGGCTGTTGACAGGTGGTGGGGGTGAACTTGCAGGGTCTGCACAAATGGTCATAACATTTCTTCAGTTGACATGGTTCCCTGACAGGAGTGTGGAATTTATCCTTTGTTTCATTTCTCCATGTGAAAGTTTGTGGGTTGGGACTTGTTACAGATGTTCAGTGCCTTTGTTTGGATTTGTTGATTAAAGGCTCATTGTCAAAAGTTTACTTGAAACTCCATTTGTGCACTTTACTCTCGTCTTTAGTTTATGAAGCACACTTAAGCATTGTTGGCTGGATAACTGGTATAAAATAATGATTCTCATCCACCATTAGTTCCGATGGAAGATAATAAAGTGTGAAGCTGGGTGATGAACACAGCAGGCCAAGCAGCACCTCAGGAGCACAAAAGCTGACGTTTTGGGCCTAGACCCTTCATCAGAGAGGGGGATGTAGTGAGGGTTCTGGAATAAATAGGGAGAGACGGACCGAAGATGGAGAGAAAAGAAGATAGATGGAGAGGAGAGTATAGGTGGGGAGGTAGGGAGGGGATGGGTCAGTCCAGGGAAGACAGACAAGTCAAGGAGGTGGGATGAGGTTAGTAGGTAGGAAATGGAGGTGCAGCTTGGGGTGGGAGGAAGGGATGGGTGAGAGGAAGAACAGGTTAGGGAGGCAGAGACAGGCTGGACTGGTTTTGGGGTGCAGTGGGGGGGAGGGGAAGAGATGGGCTGGTTTTGGGATGTGGTGGGGGAAGGAGAGATTTTGAAGCTGGTAAAGTCCACATTGATACCATTGGGCTGCAGGGTTCCCAAGCGGAATATGAGTTGCTGTTCCTGCAACCTTCGGGTGGCATCATTGTGGCACTGCAGGAGGCCCATGATGGACATGTCATCTAAAGAATGGGAGGGGGAGTGGAAATGGTTCGCAACTGGGAGGTGCAGTTGTTTATTGCGAACCGAGCGGAGGTGTTCTGCAAAGCGGTCCCCAATCTTCCGCATGGTTTCCCCAATGTAGAGGAAGCCACACCAGGTACAATGGATACAGTATACCACATTGGCAGATGTGCAGGTGAACCTCTGTTTAATATGGAAAGTCATCTTGGGGCCTGGGATAGGGGTGAGGGAGGATGTGTTGGGGCAAGTGTAGCCCTTCTTGCGGTTGCAGGGGAAGGTGCCGGGTGTGGTGGGGTTGGAGGGCAGTGTGGAGCGAACAAGGGAGTCATGGAGAGAGTGGTCTCTCCGGAAGGCAGACAAGGGAGTCACGGTGAGAGTGGTCTCTCCGGAAAGCAGACAAGGGTGGGGATGGAAAAATGTCTTTGGTGGTGGGGCCGGATTGTAGATGGCGGAAGTGTCGGAGGATGATGCGTTGTATCTGGAGGTTGGTGGGGTGGTTTGTGAGAACGAGGGGGATCCTCTTTGGGTGTTTATGGTGGGGACGGGGTGTGAGGGATGTGTTGCGGGAGACGCGGTCAAGGGCGTTCTCGACCACTGTTGGGGGGAAAGTTGCGGTCCTTGAAGAACTTGGACATCTGGGATGTGCTGGAGTGGAATGCCTCATCCTGGGAGCAGATGCGGCGGAGGCGGAGGAATTGGGAATAGGGGATAGAATTTTTGCAGGAGGGTGGGTGGGAGGAGGTGTATTCTGGGTAGCTGTGGGAGTCGTTGGGCTTGAAATGGACATCAGTTACAAGCTGTTTGCCTGAGATGGAGACTCAGGTGTCCCGGAAGGTGAGGGATGCACTGGAGATGGCCCAGGTGAACTTGAGGTTGGGGTGGAAGGTGTTGGTGAAGTGGATGAACTGTTCGAGCTCCTCTGGGGAGCAAGAGGCGGCGCCGATACAGCCATCAATGTGATGGAGGAAGAGGTGGGGTTTGGGGCCTGTGTAGGTGCAGAAGAGGGACTGTCCCTCTTCCGCACCTACACAGGCCCCAAACCCCACCTCTTCCTCCGTTACATTGATGACTGTATCGGCGCCGCCTCTTGCTCCCAAGGAGCTCGAACAGTTCATCCACTTCACCAACACCTTCCACCCCAACCTCAAGTTCACCTGGGCCATCTCCAACACATCCTTCACCTTCCTGGACCTCTCTGTCTCCATCTCAGGCAACCAGCTTGTAACTGATGTCCATTTCAAGCCCACCGACTCCCACAGCTACCTAGAATACACCTCCTCCCACCCACCCTCCTGCAAAAATTCCATCCCCTATTCCCAATTCCTCCGCCTCCGCCGCATCTGCTCCCAGGATGAGGCATTCCACTCCCGCACATCCCAGATGTCCAAGTTCTTCAAGGACCGCAACTTTACCCCCACAGTGGTTGAGAACGCCCTTGACTGCGTCTCCCGCAACACATCCCTCACACCCCGCCCCCGCCACAACCGCCCAAAGAGGATCCCCCTCGTTCTCACACACCACCCCGCCAACCTCCGGATACAACGCATCGTCCTCCGACATTTCCGCCATCTACAATCCGGCCCCACCACCAAAGACATTTTTCCATCCCCACCCTTGTCTGCTTTCCGGAGAGACCACTCTCTCCGTGACTCCCTTGTTCGCTCCACACTGCCCTCCAACCCCGCCACACCCGGCACCTTCCCCTGCAACCACAGGAAGTGCTACACTTGCCCCCACACATCCTCCCTCACCCCTATTCCAGGCCCCAAGATGACATTCCATATTAAACAGAGGTTCACCTGCACATCTGCCAATGTGGTATACTGTATCCATTGTACCTGGTGTGGCTTCCTCTACATAGGTGTTCTGCAAAGCAGTCCCCACCGCTCGGTTCACAATAAACAACTGCACCTCCCAGTCGCGAACCACTTCAACTCCCCCTCCCATCCTTTAGATGACATGTCCATCATGGGCCTCCTGCAGTGCCACAGTGATGCTACCCGAAGGTTGCAGGAACAGCAACTCATATTCCGCTTGGGAACCCTGCAGCCCAATGGTATCAATGTGGACTCCACCAGCTTCAAAATCTCTCCTTCCCCCACCGCATCCCAAAACCAGCCCAGCTCTTCCCCTCCTCCCACTGCATCCCAAAACCACTCCAGCCTGTCTCTGCCTCCCTAACCTGTTCTTCTTCTCACCCATCCCTTCCTCCCACCCCAAGCTGCACCTCCATTTCCTACCTACTAACCTCATCCCACCTCCTTGACCTGTCCGTCTTCCCTGGGCTGACGTATCCCCTCCCCACCTATACTCTCCTCTCCACCTATCTTCTTTTCTCTCCATCTTCGGTCCACCTCCCCCTCTCACCCTATTTATTCCAGAACCCTCTCCCCATCTCCCTCTCTGATGGACGGTCTAGGCCCAAAACGTCAGCTTTTGTGCTCCTGAGATACTGCTTGGCCTGCTGTGTTCATCCAGCTTCACACTTTATTATTTTATTATTGAATTGGAGTTAGAAGACTTAGTCTCAATGTTACTCTTATACATTATGGCCACAGGTAAGTGGAGCAGATCCCGTAAGATACATCAAAAATATGACCATCATTGGATAACAAGATGTAGAGCTGGATGAACACAGCAGGCCAGACAGCATCAGAGGAGCAGGAAAGTTGACGTTTCGGGTCTGGACCCTTCAGAACTTTTTTTCCCTCTGAAGAAGGGTCTAGACCGGAAACATCATTTTTCCTGCTCCTCTGATGCTGCTTGGCCTGCTGTGTCCATCCAGCTCCACACCTTGTTATCTCAGATTCCAGCATTGGCAGTTCCTACTATCTCATCATCATTGGAGTTGCCTGGACACATTCAACAGTTCCCTGAGCTAGAGCATTCTTTCTGGCCATTCAGAAACAAATTCTCACTCTCTGTAAACTTAGGGCAGAATCTAAGTTTCATTTGGGCTATGTGACTGTGTCAAAATTTTTGGGAGAGTATTTTGTCATGAGGCCAAGTTAAAGCTCTTGCCATATCTCAACAAATTCACTTCATTAATTACCTATCCCGCCACTAAAGGATTCCTCTGTTAATTCTAACCCCATCTTCCTACACCCTGTTCCCGGAACAACACTAGTCTGAGTATCTGCAGAGACAGCCATCTTTGGCACCCGCACTATCTTAGAAAGGTTGTTGCACACCCAGACAAGCACCAACAATCTAACCTTGCCTTTCACCAGCAACTTAATGGCGCACACACGGACACCCACACATCCATACACACTCAGACACAAGCACACATGCACAGAGAGGCGCACACACCACTGCCCACCACCCCTTCACCATACTTGGCTGCCGGCCCCACAGGACCGACCATTACCCAATCACAGACTGTACTCGGACATATCCTCTGAGCAGTTTGAAGAGGTAATTGACTACGGCCCAGCTCGGAATGTGCTGATGACTGACAGAACTGGGACCCCCGTGACTGACAATGACCCCCACATACTGACTCAGCTAACCCCTGCCCACTCACCAACCTGGCCATTTGGATGAATAAACATGCAGGCAGCTGGCATTTGCTTAAGGTATTAGATTGAACTCTTGGTGTGCTATAAACCCTCAACCACCACCTCACCCCAGACAGAGCCCTGAGACAAGCAGCCTGCCTGTGTATCCGTGCAATAACAAAACATTTCAATATGGCTATACTGAGTGTGTTTAGGGTCTGGCTGGAGAATTAATGTTCTAACAGGTCTGGCACAGCAAGGCCAAGTGAGAATGCTGAGAGTATGTGGATAGGCGCTGTGTGTGTGTGAGCAGTTAGACAGCAAACAGCAAATAATGGATTCCTGGAGTGAATCCACATAGCCAAGTTGTGATTACTGCATAGAGAAAGGATCTGCTCATGTCATACATCTGCCAAAGCATTTCTTGTTATGGAAAGATTTCATATATAATCCTCGCAGATGTATATTGGAAAAAACATTCCCATTCTTTAAACAAAAGAAAGGCGATGTAGTATAATTGGAGAGACCCCAGAAAGGTAGTGGATATTTAAGAAAGATAGATGTCATCCTGGTATGTAATCTTCTGGTATAAATGTCCCCACTTCACCTTTGGTACATTTGGTACAATGGAGCCAGTACATTATGTAATCAGTCAGCTGTTTGCACATTATATTCATGTAATGTAATTGTAGAATCAATAAACAAAGAAGCCAGACTATGCACAAGTCTGAGATCTTATAACAGTGTAAACAATTAGCATTCTAAGTAAACTTCAAGACATCTGTCTCAACAAGAACCCAGCCTTTGTAGTAAACACAACAAGAGCTAACATCTTGGGAGGAACTCAGACCATATCATACTGTCAGTGATGGTTGACACAAGGAACTACATTAAGTGTGTTATCCTGTACACGCTGAATGATCTAGAGACCCGCTAGCAGGGTACTAAAGCAGGAGTAAAGTTTAGAGCAACAGCAAAGTCTGCTGAGGAAATAGATGGGTTCCAAGCCACTATCAGTCTTTCCTGCTGCATGTGGGTCTGCTCTATTGAGGCTGAACCTTCCGAGTCTAAACTAGAAAGTATAAATTAGAATATTTAAAGTCATGTACAGAAACAGGGTAAATAGCAATACTGAAAAATGTGATTAATTGAGAAAGATAACAAAGCCTGAAAGAAAAGACAAAAATGTGATTTTTTTAAATTAAAAAAGCCTCTTCAGTAATTAAGTACTGAAAGAATGGAATTCCATAATTGCAATGCGAAATGGCAGGTCAGAAAAATTAACAGTTGTCATGTTAGCAAAAACTAACTTACATCTCAGTGCACCAGCTACAACTTTATTTCTAACAATAGTGGGTCAGTTTTAGAGAAATTACAGCTTGCAAAGAACATTGTTCACATTTGCTTTGGAGTTTTGTTTTCCTATTGCAAACCTTAGACCTTTATGTAAAACTGAAAGCTACTGAGGTGCTACCTTTCAGAAGTGAAGCTAAACTGAACTGTCTACTCTGATGGATATTTGAAGAAAAGCAAAAGTGCCCTGATCAATTTTCTCCAAAAGCAAAAGATACATTGTCTGGTTATTTATCTCACTGCTCTTCATGGGAGTTTGTCCGCTGTATGACTACACCTTCCAATATTGACTATATGAGTAAAGTCATCTTAGTCCCAGAAGACCATAGGGCTGCTCTCGCACAACAGAGAGGCATCTAGTGGTGATTTAACTGGAAGGTCTCAACACCTCAGGCAAGGGGTGTGTGAGAGAAGGTGGGACCTTCCTGGTAACCTCAGTTGATGCAGGAATTGAAATCACACTGTTGGTAATCAATCTATATTATCAACCAACCATCCAGCTAACTGAGCTAACTGACCTCCAGCTACTGTACTGCATTGACTACATCATTCAGCATAAAGTTTCTGAAGTCAGGATTGGCTTTAAATAAATGCAATTTTTCTCCCTTCTCTACTTACTGAGCTTATCATGAAAAGCATGCAGTATTAATGACATCAGATGACTAAAAATGGAATCATTACAAATCCCTTTGCTATTTGAATGTTTTTACCATACCACCTGCTATTACAATCATCTCAGTAAATTACATTCAACTATAGGGTCTGCATTCCATTGCATTCTTAATTGTAGACATAGGTTTATATCTTGAAGGGTTTAAACTCAGTTGTTTATAAAAAAGTAATCACATTCTTGCCCTCTACAGACAAGTATTTTTTTCTTGAAACAGCACTGCAATCCTTGGTTGCTCAGTGGGTTTGTTGCTTAACCTGAATTATATTTTCAAGCCCATCTTCAACCTTGTGACTTCTAATTCTAACCATAACTCTATCCTTAGTCCTGTTGCCTCTAATTCTAATTCTAGCTGTAACCCTAACCTTAACCCTAATTCTTAGATATACATGCCACTAGTTCCTGTTTCACACAATTCAATCTATTTAAGTTTGGAGTGACATGAAATGAAAATCATGGCTCTTAACCCGAGAGAGAGGCTCCAAAATGCTACAGGACTGTACAGAGAGATGAGTGTTCAAGTCTGTTCAGGGATTTGTTCTTGTTTATTGCAGGGAGGTGACTGACTGACTCCGTTTTATTCTTGACTTCAAGGCATTTGGTATTTTCACCTAAGCAAAAGAAAACAAAAGATCAATTCTCCATTAAGAAACGCAAACAGAGAAGTTAATATTAAATCCTCGTTTCACCCATTCAGTCAACACAACATTATCGTTATCAGCTGTCACTGAAACGACAGTCAATGTAATGATTCCTGCTTTGATAGATCTGTTTATGGGAGACCGCAGTGAGCTCGCAGATTTTTGCTTTGTTGCGCTAACCCAGAAACAGACAAAACCTTGGAATGGCAGTGTAGCAATTGTGCAGCAATTTATCATGTTCATTTCATACTAATATTAATGCAGATTCATTCCTACTGATTCTTTTATTTCTATCTAGATTAAAATATTTCCAGGAGCATAGTCGCACTAAATTTGCCTTTTGTAACCTCCACAAAATAGGATTTTTACTCTTTGACAATACCTTTGAATGCTTTTCATCATTTTGTGGTATTTGAGATTAGTCTCACTGCGAAATGGATTAAGTCGACTTTGTCTTAAATTCTCTTTTATTCTTTTTCTTATTAGATTATGTTGGAAGGACTGCTATTCTGTTTCTATTTATTTTTCTAATCTATTACTATGATTTTATATTTAAGGTCTGTAGTGCTGGACTTTGTATTTCTTTATTTTCCTAACTTTTCTTCGTTAAGAATTTGCATTTAATACTCTGTACCTAGGTACCTGAGATGGCGCAGTAAGTGACAATTTATAAACGTTTCACCGTACTCATGTGAGTACATGTGACAATAAAGCTAGCTCAACTTAACTTTGAAGCTCATCCAGTGAGTCATGATTGGGGTCTGTGCCTCATGAAAATCTCTTTTTTTGTCTCCTCAGCACCCAGGGATCATGTCCAGCCTGAGAATCAATTCATCTTTGAGCGTTATTGTTCTCACTTCAGAATTGGCATGTTTTGTGACTAGGTTTCGTTCTGAGGAAATTTCATACCATATTCACTCCCCTGCAATACAGAGCAAGTGCTACACTGTGAGAGGTGCAGTGTTCCAGGGGAGATGTGAAGACTTTGCCCGCCCTATGACACGGACAGAAAAGATCCCTTACCACTTGAAAGGAATCACAGGGTGAGCTTTGCATGGTAGGGGACAAGTGGTCACTGAGTGAGAGAAAGCCTGAGGGAGTATGTAGTTCGGGGAATTTGGAGGCAGCGTGGAAGTTCAGTGCAAAGGAGCTCATTTTGGCTCATATTTACAAAGTTGTTTTAAACAGGATAAATTGAGGTCCAGGATCAGGGGTCCAGCACAAAAGAGTGACATCACAAGTAAACAGTATGCTCATTGATTGGTATAGTTACTAATTTGACTATCTATCATAGATTATTTTCAGATTGAAGGTAAATAGGGGAGTTATTCACAGGCTACAAACTAAAAGGCCAATATGAATGTTTTAAAAATCAAATTAACAGCTAAGTAATTGAATTAGAGATGCAAGTCAATGCATTGTAGCAAAATAAAAACCAAAAGAATTGCGGATGCTATAAATCAGGAACAAAAAACAAAGTTGCTGGAAAAACTCAGCAGGTCTGGCAGCATCTGTGAAGGAGAAAACAGAGTTAATGATGCATTGTACCTGCATGATGTGGGAGCTGATGGACCTCATTATGGTTCATAGTGACCACATCCATAGCCAGTTCATGACCTGGGGAGATTCGGCTTGGAGTTGATGAACTGGAGTCTGAGCTTGGAACGTTGTGACACATTAAGGGGGTGGGGGTGGGTGGGGAAGAGTTACCTGGGCGCTGTGCTTCAGGAGGCTGTCACACCCCTGAGATTGAATTTGAGGTAGTTAGGTCAATAGTCTGGGACAAGAGGATGTGGCTACGAGTGAGACAGATAGAGGGGTATGAGGTACTGCTGAAGGAACCTCAGCCCCTAAGTTTGTCTAACAGGTTTGAGATTTGTGCTCCCTGTGTAGATGAGATTGGGGGCTATAGGGAAGATGAATAAACAGATCAAAACACTGAGACACTCTTAAGGTAAGAAGATGCAATAAAATTGCACTTAAAAGAAAGCCCATTTCTGAAAATCAGGAAGTAAACAAATCTCTAGGGATTGCTGCAGCCCCCTTGATATTCTCTTCAACCCCAAATGCATGACTGTTTTGTGATTAAGTTCTTAAATAACACAGTCACAATGAAACTGAGCAGAGCCCAGTAAACCGCAGACTGTGATAAACCAATGAGCAATGTGCAGCTTCCATGTATTGATGTTTAACAATTATGGTCCACTTCACACCTTCATTTATCTTTTCTTCACTACTGTTTCTGGTTTCCTTTGCTTTAAAAGCTGCTGCTGGGAGGCCAGTGGATCCTGTTGAATGTTTCTCTGCTGTTTTTTTCTGAACCAGGAATAAGCAAGAAAACTCAGTTCTAAAAGCAACAATTCTAATTACTATTACATTGTATTAATTAACATACACAAAACTCTCTCAACCAGTTGGAAGGAATCAGAAGGAATGAGCAAAAGGCTATGGTCAATGAGATCAGGAGAGGCAGATAGAGTTTAATTTGGATAAATGTAAGGTATAGCGTTTTGGTAAAACAAATAGAGGTAGGACTTATACACTTAAAGTAGGGCCTTGGGTAATGTTGTAGAACAGAAAGATCTAGGGGTTCAGGCAAATAATTCTGCCACAATTCTGGGGGTGGCACGGTGGCTCAGTGGTTAGCGATGCAGCCTCACAGCACCAGGGACCCAGGTTTGATTCCAGCCTGGGGTGACAGTCTGTGTGGAGGTTGCACGTTCTCCCCGTGTCTGCGTGGGTTTCCTCCAAGTGCTCCAAAGATGTGCAGGCTAGGTGGATCGGCCATGCTGAATTGCCCGTAGTGTTCAGGGGTGTGTGGGTTATAGGGGGTTGGGTCTGGGTGGGATGCTTTGAGGGGCGGTGTGGACTTGTTGGGCTGAAGGGCCTGTTTCCACACTGTAGGGAATCTGATCTAATCTATGTAGACAGGGAGGTGAAGCTGTTTAGCAAACTTGGCTTCATTGCCCAGACCTTTGAGTATAAGAGTTGGGACATTATGTTAAGATTGTACAGGATGTTGGTGAGGCCTGTCCTGGAGTACTGCGTCCAGTTCTGATTGCCCTGCTGTAGAAAACATATTATTAAGATGGAGAGGGTTCAGAAGAGATTTACCAGGATGTTGCCAGGACAGGACAGTATGGGTTATAAAGAGAAGGTGGATAGGCTGGGACTTTTGTCACTAGAGTGCAGGAGGTTGAGGGGTGACCTTATAGAGGTTTATAAAACCACGAGGGGCATGGATAGGGTGAATGACTGGTGTCTCTTCCTTATGGTGGGGAATTTCAAGACTGGGGGCACTTTTAAGGTGAGAGGGGAAAGATTTAAAAAAACATGAGGGGCAAATTATACAGACAGTCGTTTGTGTGTGGAATGAAGTTCCAGAGGAAGTAGCAGATGCAGACACAGTTACAATGTTTAAAAGACATTTAGGCAGGTTCACGAATTAGAAATATTTGGAAGCATATGGGCTTAGAGCAAGCAGGTCAGAGTAATTTAGCTTGGGATCTGGTTGGCATGGACTGATTGGATGGAGGGTCTGTTTCTGTGATGTATGACTATGGGCAGATGTAAGAATGGAGTGATGCTGGGAGTGGAGGGGCTAAATATAGCCCTATGTAATGAATAATATAACGAGGCAGATTAGTAAATCTCACTTCAGAAATCTGTGATCCCTCATGTGAAGAAAGCACTGATCAGAGGACAACAGAGTACTTGCATATTTGAGTGAAGGAAGCAGTAACGTTGCTTGAAGAGCTCCCAATCTCAGCCAAATCATTTAAGGGGCAATTCCAGACAGGGAGGATTAAAAAAAAAGGTCAAGACTGAGGTGAACATTACTTCTCTATAACTGGCACAAAAGTAGCAAAGCAAATATCAGAAACACACTATTTGCCCTTACTCACCATGGGAGGAAGTACATGTAGTTTAAAAATGTATTTGTCTGTCTTATGCTGAAATAACATGCCCTCACCCATAAATTCTATGATAAATTCTGTGTGTCAAATGACTCAAGTGGAATATAATTAAATGCTTATTGACAAAATTGCCACATGATTGATTAGTTTACAACAGTTGGACAGAATTAGCAATAAGGAATATAACTTTTCTCATGCTCTAGTGCCAGCCTTTAGTGATTATGATGGGCTGGTGAGTCATGTTGAAAGCCCCTTTCTTAGCACCTTAAGGCCAGGATGCCTTCCTGGGCAGGGGAGAATATTATGAGGAAGGGAATATGATTTCAGCATAAGATAGACAAATACATTTTTAAAAATAATTTTGAAAGAAGGGTCAGTTCCACGTGACAACAGCTAGAAAAATCACTTACCACTTCATTGCCATATTCCCTCCTTGTAAACAGATGGGTGTCTAAATATCTGATAAGAAAACAAAGGCCCTGCTGAGTGAGCAATTAGCTTTGCCATTGAAGATTAATGTATATTTTCATGGACTGGGTGCTCTCAGTGCAGGAGAGAAGGGCACCACCATCGAAAATAGCTGCCCTGATCTATCTGCAGATTCAGCCTTGATGTCATGCCAGTCATTAAAGGGAGCCAAAAGGAACTGCTTTTTAACTGGTAAAGCAGCAAAGACAGAATGCAGACGTCATTACATCTGTTACATATTTTACATTGTTCTGAAGCAATTTTGGTTTCACTGTGTAATGTGAACTGTATACTGTAACAACACTGAAAGTGATAGCGATTTGGCTTCAATGTGAAGCTAATCAAGATTTTCGCAATAGAACCGACCCCAAGAATTTTTGCGGTCTGTTGGATCACCAACTTATGGATACTAATAAACAGTTTTCTGATTTACTGGCACCTCACCAACTGTTGCTCAATTTTATGGAGATGGGTCGCTCTGCGCATTGTGGCATTGGCCACAAACTCAGCTATGTTTTACAGCTGCCATATAACAAAGAAGGGCATCTGAAAACTGCAACCAAGTGACAATGCAAAAGATATTTTTCTTGGGACTTGGCTAATAATGATTCCACAGCCGATGTATCGTACATCAGCGATGTACTGTGTTTCGGTGATGTATTGTGTGTCAGCAGTGTACCGTTTATCAAAGATGTATTGTGTATCAGCGATGGCGAAAGCAGATTCAATTGTAAGTTTATTAATTACATAAATACTTGAAAAGGACCAAGTTGGGCAAAGTGTAGGGTCTAATTGGGCAGTTTTGTCATATACTTGCAAGGAAAATCATGCCTCACGAACTTGATTGTGTTTTTTTGAGCAAGTTACCAAAAAGATTGATGAGGCCAGAGCAGTAAACCGTGTTTATTGAAATTTTAGTAAAGTCTTCGATAAGGTTCGCATGGCAGACTAATTTGTAAAGTTAGGTCACGTGGGATTCAATGTGAGCTTGCCAATTGCATCGAAAATTGGCTTAACAGCAGGGAAGACAGTAGTGGTGGGGGGTAGCTCTACTGACTGGAAGCCTGTCATCAGCGGAGTTCCACAGCAACTGGTTCTGGGTCCCCTTTGTTTGTCATTTATACAAACGATTCAGGATGAGAACGTAGAAGGCATGGTTAGTAAGCTTGCAGATGACACCAAAATTGTAGACAGTGAAGAAGTTTTTCTAAGATTACAAAGGGATCTTGATCAAACGGGTCAATGGGCTGAAAAATGGCAGATGGCGTTCAATCTGGATAAATGCGAGGTATTGCATTTTGGTACAACAAACAATTATACAATTAATGGTAGGGCCTTGGGTAATGTTGTCAAAAAGAGACACCTAGGTGGTGCAGGTTTAATTCTTTGAAGCTTGTGTCGCAAATAAAAAGGCATTTGGCATGCCTGACCTCATTGCTTCGCCCTTTGAGTGGAGGAGTTGAGATGTCATATTGAGACTGTACAGAACATTAGTGAGGCCTCTTCTGTGATCCTGTGTCCAGTAAGAGGAAGGATATTATTAAGTTGGAGAGAGTTCAGAGGAGGTTGCTGGGTATGGAAGGTTTGAGTTAGAAGGACTGGATCAGCTGGGACCTTTTTCCACTGGAACATAGGAGGTTGCGAGGCGACCGGATAGTAGTTTATAAAATAATGAGACGGATTTCAAGACTAGGAAGCACATTCTTAAGTTGACAGGAGAGAGATTTAAAAAAAGACGCGAGGGGCAAATATTTTATGCAGAGGGTGGTTCACGTGTGGAATGAGCTTCCGGAGGAAGTGGAGGATGTGGGTACAATTACAGTGTTCAAAAGCTATTTAGATAAATACATGAATAGGAAAGGTTTAGAGGGAGTTTGGCCAGAAGCAGGCAGGTGGGACTAGTTTAGTTTGGAATTCTGTTTGGCATGGACTGGTTGAGCTGAAGGGTATGTTTCACTGCTGTATGATTATATGACTGTATAACTATATAGCACAGGCACAATAGGCTCAATACCCTATGTTATATCGTTCTATGATTCTATGACGTTGTCTTTTATCAGTACGTTATATTCCCAATTAAATTTGTCTGACATCACTTACTTTTCATTAAACCAAATTATCATTCATTGGCCCTTGCTTTCTGGTTGAGTATTAATTTTGTCCCAATATATGTAAATTAATTTTATTTATTATTGTCATATGTACCTAGATACAGTGAAAAGTTTTGTTTAGTGTGAAGTACAGGCAGATCATACCATACAAAGTGCATTGGGGTAAGGGAACAGAGAGAGGAGTATAATGTTATGGCTGCTGAGAAGGTGCTCAAAGAGTGAGATCAACATTTCAGGACTTAATCATGGATCAACAGATGATCCCTGGAATGGTAGGGTTAATGTATGATGAACGGCTAAGGATCCTGGGATTGTACTCATTAGAGTTTAGAAGTTTGAGGGGAGAGCTAATAGAAACTTACAAGATAATGTATGGCTTAGAAAGAGTGGACGCTGGGAAGTTGTTTCCGTTAGGCGGGGAGTCTAGGACCCGTGGGCACAGTCTTAGAATTAGAGGGGGTAAATTTAAAACGGAAACGAGGAGATATTTCTTCAGCCAGAGAGTGGTGGGCTTGTGGAATTCATTGCCACAGAGCGCAGTAGAGGCCAGGATGTTAAATGTCTTCAAGGCAGAGATCGATAAATTCTTGATCTCACAAGGAATCAAGGGCTACGGGGAGAGTGCAGGGAAGTGGAGTTGAAATGCCCATCAGCCATGATTAAATGGCAGAGTGGACTTGATGGGCTGAATGGCCTTATTTCACTCCTGTGTCTTATGGTCTTATGGTCTAACATGAACAGCAGACACAGTCCTGAAAGCAGCATTTATGACTTCGTCCAAAGAGGCAAAAAGATTGGAATGCTGTCAATGTGAGGGGCAATATATTCTGGGCTATTGAATTACTAGAACTGTCTGTCCACTCCCTATTATTGTCACCAATTGAGTGATTGATGGTGACTAGGTATCAATAAAATTTAACCTTGCAATGCTTAAATCAACAGACAGTGACTCCACCTTATAGTGAAGTGATCCTTCACATTTAAATAAAATACATAAAACTCATCAGTCATTCGTTGGCTTGGTTAATGATAATCATTACAGATGTAGGAGAAGAGGGCGAAGATTGGGCTAGGATTAGGTTCCCTCTTTGTTGAACTTTGCTATCTGAGTTATCTGTTAAGTTGCTGCAAGTGGATGGAGTCACGCTGTGAGTATTTAACCAAACCACCAGGTGGAGCCCTTTACTAAAGGGTGAAGCTGACACATTGCAAACAGACCCAGTCTAATGATGGAAAAGAGAAATGACAAAACAATTAAATGACTATTTCAGCTTTGTGTTCACCAAAGAAGACGCAAGCAACTTCCCAGAAATGTCAGGGAGGTGAGTTTTTTTGGGGGGTAAGGGATTAAAGGAACAAAAGCAAGAAATTGTTGGCAGAACTCAGCAGGTCTGGCAACATCTGTGGGAAGAAAGCAGAGTTAAGGTTTTAAGCAATTTTTCATCGGCACTGATTGTCACAGGGAAACGGTGGTATTTATGCTGAAGAGCAGGTTAGGGGAGTGAGGACAGGGAAGGTAAGAGGTAAGCGAATAGGTAGAGATGGAGCCCAGAGAGAAAAAGAGATGAAAGGGTCAGATAAACGAGGAGATTATAGATCGCAGGCCAGAACAGAAGACAAGCTGCATAGAAAAATCCTAAGAGCTAAGAATAGGAGAGAATGGGCGACTGTGCTAGAAATAATTCATGTTATAACAGGACCAGGTGTGGGGTGTTTTAAACAAAAAGGTAGGATAGAAACAGGCTCTGAAGTTATTGAACTTGATGCTGAGTCCTAGAGACTGCCGGGTCCCCAAGTGGAAAATGAGATGTTGTTCTTCAAGCTTTGTGCTGAAGCTGACTGACACAACAGCAGGCCTGAGACTGAAACATTGGCATGGGAAGACAGTGGTGTTGAAATGGCAGGCAGCTGGAAGGTCAGGGTCATTCTTACAGACAGAACATAGGTGGTCTGGATGGTGGGCACCCAGTCTGTGTTTGGTCTCCCCCAGGGTGGAGGAGATCACATTCTGAGCAGCGAATGCAGTGGAATAGAATTGAGTGAAGTACAGAGAAATCCCTGCTTTATCTGAGAAGTGTATTTGGGGCCTTGGATAGTGGTGAGGGAGGATGTAAACGGCAATGTTACACTGACTGTGATAGTAGGGGAAGGTGCCGTGAGGACGCATTGGGAGTGGAGGAGGAGTGAACTAGATCATGATGGAATGGTGGAGCAGCCTCGATGGGCTGAATGGCCTAATTCTGCACATATGTTATAGTCTTATGGTCTATAATGCTAAGTAACCTACCTTGGGGTGTTTTATACAGCACTTATCCCAGAATAAAGACAAATTGTTGTTTTGTAACTGGGCACAAAATGAATCTGATTCTCATTCCTTACCTCTGCAGGTAGGAAGTGTTCCTCCTTCTGGGAAAGTGATCCAGAGCCTCAGCTGAACCAGGCAACCATTTTATAGAAGTGTCGACACCCACGCCAACGTGCCCTTCTGCTCCTGAAGAGATCGGCATCTCAGAATGATTAAAATGGATGCTCGTCTGACAGGGCAGTCTCCATTTCAAATGGCCTGGTGGATGTGCACATACTCTCGCGCCCTGTAGGAAAGGCTCCAGCAAATGCAGCCTCTGGGTCTAACAGAGCGATCATCCAGATGGTGCAGTCAATCCCAGAGTGTGGCACTAGCAGAACGGACTCAGGCTTTCCCTGCTTTGTTACAATCTCCGTGGCAACAAGGTTGTCAAGCACTCACCTACTGCAGGTGATCTCAAACATCGACCGGTCGACTCCAGCCAGGCATTCATTGATTCACACCCTACACGTCTCCACAAACGTTCATTCAATTACGGTTTGCTTTATCAGTTACGACTGAGATGATACTATGGCATGTATTAGGCATATTCTGTTGACATTTATAAGGGTCAGAGAGGAGAGGGGCAATGGGAGGAAGACACATTATCAAACACACCAACCTTGAGATGAGTTTTTCTAATGCGCAGCTTTCAGTGCAGTATCATCATTGGACAGATGAAAAGAAAGCACACCATTTCAAGTGACCCTCTTGAATTTAATTGATTCAGTGCAAAGCCTCAGTTGAGAGCTTTATAAACTCTCCTGTAGTTCTGGATCCCTCCTGAATTTCAGGTTTAATCCTTTCTGCCAGTTTGCCCAATGCATCACTGGAGAGGTTTACCAAAGTAAGATTCAGTCTCTATAGCCACAAATTTACCTTTGTGCCTGCTCTGGATTCGGGGCCTCCCTCTCCTCCATAGGCCTGAGATCGACAGTTCAGATGTCAGAATTTCATTGAATGCTCTGAGCACTCACCTTTTCCATCTTTACAGCATGGCTGGATGCCATTCATCCAATCGCACTTGCTTCAACAGCCGTATCTTTTGTCGGAAATTAGTGATGAGCAAACAATAAAACAAACTCGGCTCTCTGATGAAGGGTCTGGGCCCGAAACGTCAGCTTTTGTGCTCCTGAGATGCTGCTTGGCCTGCTGTGTTCATCCAGCCTCACATTTTATTATCTTGGAATCTCCAGCATCTGCAGTTCCCATTATCTCTCAACATAGATGTCGTTTCTTTCGAAAAGCAGTCCTCAATAGCCTGGAAATAAATGGTCACTGACTGTGATAAATCAGTTCCCAGAACATATCCAACTAAGGATGCCACATGGTTGTATGATAAATTGCTGTTCCACAATCAGTTTAAACCCCTGTTTGGACTTTTACCACAGAAATCTCAAAGTTGTCCCATTCTAACAGGTCTCTGCTAATTTGCAAGTTATCTGTCAATGAAGAAATCAAACCTTTCCAAACCCATATCATTTACAAAGGTTAACCAGTGACCGACGATGAAATCTAGGCAACAGTAGAATACAGCTCTCTGACTTTGATTGCGAGCTCCCTGGCATGGACTGGCTTATGGCCTGCATGTTGGATACAACCCACAGGTTGGGTATGGTTGTTGTTTATAAGGCGCATTGAAGACGGAATATGACAGAATTGGAAGACGTAATCCCAAGTATTCTTCTAGAGCAGGGAAGATAAATTGACGAAAGAGGAGCGGGGCTGTGTGAATAAAGGTGAGAGATTTGGGAGAAATCACCAACGTTTAATCCAAAAAAATTACTTCGAGGATTTTTGTAAGAGACTTTAAGGGTTTGTGCCACCACTGGTGGTGAAATGGAAGAAGGGCTCGCACAGCAAGTGAGAGGAAGAAAACAATGCAGTGAAGGTGGGGAAAATGGCAATGGGCAGCTACTGTTTTGGATACAGTGAGACAGCTGAAGACAGCAAGGGCAACCTTGAGCCTTTTGCTGTGTGTCTGGTATTAAGTGTAATCATAGCCTTTCCCATTGATCTCAGATTTGACAGCATTCACTTGGTGCCCTACCTAGTTAAAAATCACTCTTGACTTGGAGGACAACGATTGCTAGCTAACCTCTTGCAGCCACGTTGTACTGAGGCTGTGATGGGCCAAGTAGAACCTGCAGATTCTGAAGCTGAGCATCAATCACCTGGTGCAGCTGTTGTTTGATGACTTCCATGTCAGCACTGGTTCAGTTGTATCCAACTAACACCTGAGACGGAAAGTCAAACTCCAGAATCTTGTGCTGACAACGAGTTCCTATTCCAGGGAGACATTTGTAGTAAAGTACTAAAGGGAGGGCTGTCTTTTAAACCAGGGCTATGTCTATTCTCGGGTGTATATAACACTCCCAGAGCACCGTTCACAGAGGAACAGGAGAGATCTGCTCAGTGTCCTGGCCAACAATACCCCTCTACCAATACCATTAAAGGTTGTTTAGTTATCCTCTCACCACTTACTATTCAGGGGACCTAGATACGTAGAAATTTGCTGTCATATTTCAGAACAGCATCTAACATTTTAAAATATACTGCATTTGGCTGTGAAGTGCCTTTTGAATTCATTCATAGAATTTAGAGTTCATAGAATCCCTACAGCGTGGAAACAGGCCCTTCAGCCCAACAAGTCCACACCAACCCTCACAACATCCCACCCAGACCCATGCCTCATAACCCACCTAGTCTACACATCCCTGAACACTACAGACAATTTAACATGGCTAATCCATCCAGCCTGCAGATCTTTGGATTGTGGGAAGAAACCGGAGCACCCAGAGGAAACCCATGGGGACAACATGCAAACTCCACACAGTCAGTCACCCCAGCATGGAATCGAACCGGGTGCCTGGTGCTGTGAGGTAGCAGTGCGAACCACTGAGCCTGTCCTTGTGGTCATGAGAAGTGCTCCACAGTCGCCAGTTCTTTTGCTATTCCAATACTTTGCTTATTATTTGGAAGAAGCACAGTTGGATTTTTGTGTAAGACATAACAAAGCAGTTTTTCACTTCTGTGGGTAAATGTTTGCGTCATAGGTGCACTGCAACAGCTGGAGGAGGATGATGGCGCCCCCTCAGTATTGACTCTTCCTGTTGCACTGCAACAATTCACTGTGTCCTTTGACAGCACATTCCAAATTCACAATCTCTATTGGCTGGAGTTACATGGGTAGCTGACAAACTGGAAACACCACCATAAGTTGCAAATGCCTCACCACACCACACATCATTATGACATAGAAATATTTTGCTGTTCCCTCACTGTTGCTGAGTGAAAATTCTGGGATACTCTCTTCAACAGCACAGTGGGTGCACCGACAGCACGAGCTCTGCAATGGCTTCAGGGCTGCTATCTCCACTGTCTCAAGGGTAATTACAGATGAACAATGAATTCTTGCTCTGCCAAAGACAGCTGCCACATCCCATGAAAGGATTTAAAAAAAACTCTAGTGCCTGCTTACATATTGTCATATCTTCTTTTATCATTGACATCTTTAATCATTAAGATTATAGTTGCCCTCTGCAATTTTTCCTAATATTCCTGTAGACAACGGGACAAAATGGCCTAGTGGTATTATCGATGGGCTGTTAATCCAGATAATGTTCTGGGGTCCCAGGTTCAAATCCTGCCACAGCAGTGGGCGGAATTTGAATTCAATAAATATCTGGAATTAACGGTCTAATGATGACTGTGAATCCATTGTCAATTGTAGGAAAAACTAACGTACTCAGGGACGGAAACTGCCATCCTTACCAGGTCTAGCTGACATATTATTCCAGACCTACAGCAACATGATTGACGCTTAACTGCCCTCTGGCAATTAGGGATGGGCAATACATGTTGCCTGGTCAGTGACACCTTCATTCCATGAATGAATCAAGGGACCTTTAATCTGGTATTTTTAATTCCTTTTCTTGACAGCCATGACAGCTTCATATCTTCCAATTTGAATTTACATCTATGGTTCATTTAATTAGTCCATTTTAAACAATGCCTTTTCATGAAAAATGTTCAGTTGACCCTATTGCATTACTCACACATTGCTTTCCCAATCTTGTTTAAATCATGTTTGCGTGTATTCAAAGCTCACAATCTCCACCAGCTGGAGGAACAAAGGCAGCAGACAAACTGAGAACACCACCACCGGTTGCAAATGCCTCTCCATGCCCCACACCATCATGACATGGGGGAGGGGGAGGATCCAGTTGTCGTGGTCCATGTTGGGACCAACGACATACGCAAAGCTCGGGTAGAGGACCTGTTCAGGGGTTATCAAGCACTAGGAAAGAAATTGAAGTACAGGTCCTCAAGGGTCATAATCTCCGGATTACTGCCTGAGCCACGTGCCAATTTTCACAGGGAAAAGAAAGTTAGGGAAGTAAACACATGGCTAAGGGATTGGTGTGGGTAAGAGGGATTCCATTTCATGGGGCATTGGCATCAGTTTTGGAACCGGGGGGATCTGTACCGTTGGGACGGTCTCCACCTGAACCGATCTGGAACCAGTGTTCTAGCGAAAAGGATAAATAGGGTGGTCAGTAGGACTTTAAACTTCTGAGTCAGGGGGAAGGGAAAGTGAAGGAGACAGGGAGTATGGAGTTAAATGGAAAGATAAGCAACAGGATAGCATGTGTACAGGTAGATTTAAGCTCGAGGCAGACTAGGAATACAGCAAAAAGGAAGGATAGCTTAAGACATCTTATGATTTCCAATCTCTCTAATAATGATAAGAAAGTTAGCATTAAGGCACTTTATCTAAATGCTCGTAGTATTCGCAACAAAGTTGATGATTAACAGCACAAATCCTCTTGAATGATTATGATGTGGTAGGCATCACAGACACATGGTTGCAGGGAGTTCAGGACTGGCAGTTAAACATCCAAGGATTCACAACATATCGAAAAGACAGGGAGGTGGGCAGAGGGGTGGGGTGGGGTTGCCTTGTTAGTTAAGAATGAAATTAAATCTACAGCACTGAATGACAAAGGTTCAGAGGATGTGGAGTCTGTGTGGGTGGAGTTGAGGAACCACAAAGGCAAAAAAAACTATAATGGGAGTTATGTGCAGACCTCCTAACAGTGGTCAGGACCAGGGGCACAAGATGCACCGAGAAGTAGATAGGGCATGTCAGAAAGGCAAGGTCACGGTGATCATGGGGCACTTCAATATGCAGGTGGATTGGGTGAATGATGTTGCCGGTGGATCCAAAGAAAAGGAATTCATGGAATGTTTGCAGGTTGGCTTTTTGGAACAGCTTGTGATGGAGCCCACAAGGGAGCAGGCTATTCTGGACTTAGTGCTGTGTAATGAACCAGGCTTTATAAAAGATCTTAAAGTAAGGGAACACTTCGGAAGCAGCGATCATGATATGGTAGAGTTCAGTTTGCAGTTTGAAAGAGAGAAGGCAAAATCGGATGTAATGGTGTTACAGTTAAATAAAGGTAATTACAGGGGCATAAGAGAGGAATTGATGAAAATCGACTGGAAGCAGAATCTAGCGGGCAAGACAGTAGAGCAACAATGGCAGGAGTTTCTGGGTGTAATTGACAACACAGTACAGAGGTTCATCCCAGAGAAAAGAAAGATTATCCGGGGTGGGATTAGACAGCCATGGCTGACAAAGGAAGTCAGGAAATGTATCAAAGAAAAAGAGACAGCCTATAAAGTGGCCAAGAGCACTGGGAAATCAGAAGATTGGGAAGGCTACAAAACCAAACAGAGGATAACAAAAAGAGCAATAAGGAAGGAGAGAATCAAACATGAAGGTAAGCTGGCTAGTAATATTAGAAATAATAGTAAAAGCTTCTTTCAATACATAAGAAACAAACGAGAGACAAAAGTAGATATTGGGCCACTCCAAATTGATGCTGGAAGGCTAGTGATGGGAGATAAGGAAATAGCTGAAGAACTTAATAAGTACTTTGCGTCAGTCTTCATGGTGGAAGACATGAGTAGCATGCCAACAATTAGGGAGAGTCAGGGGGCTCAGTTGAGTATGGTAGGCATTACAAAAGAGAACGTGCTAGAAAAGCTAAAAGGTCTAAAAATTGATAAATCTCCTGGCCCCGATGGGCTACATCCTAGAGTTCTGAGGGAGGTGGCTGAGGAAATAGCAGAGGCTTTGGTTGTGATCTTTCAAAAGTCACCAGAGTCAGGGAAAGTCCCAGATGATTGGACAATTGCTGTTGTAACCCCCCCCCCTCCCCGCCCGTTTAAGAAAGGATCAAGGCAAAAGATGGAAAATTATAGGCTGATTAGCCTAACCTCGGTAGTTGGTAAAATTCTTGAATCCATTGTCAAGGATGAGATTTCTAAATTCCTGGAAGTGCAGGGTCAGATTAGAACAAGTCGGCATGGATTTAGTAAGGGGAGGTCATACCTGACAAACCTGTTAGAATTCTTTGAAGAGGTAACAAGTATGTTAGACCAGGGAAACCCAGTAGATGTTATCTATCTAGACTTCTAAAAGGCCTTTGATACGGTGCCTCACAGGAGGTTGCTGAGCAAGGTGAGGGCCCACGGTGTTCGAGGTGAGCTACTGGCTTGGATCGAGGATTGGCTGCCTGACAGAAGGCAGAGAGTTGGGATAAAAGGCTCTTTTTCAGAATGGCAACTGGTGACGAGTGGTGTCCCGCAGGGTTCAGTGTTGGGGCCACAGCTGTTCACCTTGTATACTAATGATCTGGATGAAGGGACCGGGGGCATTCTGGCGAAGTTTGCCGATGATACGAAGATAGGCGGACAGGCAGGTAGTACTGAGGAGGTGGGGAAGCTGCAGAAAGATTTAGACATTTTAGGAGAGTGGTCCAGGAAATGGCTGATGAAATTCAACGTGAGTAAATGTGAGGTTTTGCACTTTGGAAAATGAATATAGGCATGGACTATTTTCTAAATGGTGAGAAAATTCGTAAAGCAGAGGTACAAAGGGATCTGGGAGCATTGGTCCAGGATTCTCTAAATGTTAACTTGCAGGTATAGTCCGTGATTAAGAAAGCGAATGTAATGTTGCCGTTTATCTCAAGAGGGTTGGAATATAAAAGCAGCGATGTGCTTCTGAGACTTTATAAAGCTCTATTTAGGCCCCATTTAGAATACTGTGTCCAATTTTGGGCCCCACCCCTCAGGAAGGACATACTAGCCCTGGAGCGTGTCCAGCGGAGATTCACACGGATGATCCCTGGAATGGTAGGTTTAGCGTATGATGAACGGCTAAGGATCCTGGAATTGTACACATTAGAGTTTAGAAGGTTGAGGGGAGATCTAATAGAAACTTACAAGATAATGTATGGTTTAGAAGGGGTGGACGCTAGGAAGTTGTTTCCGTTAGGCAGGGAGACTAGAACCCGTGGGCACAGCCTTAAAATTAGACGGGGTAAATTTAAAACTGAAATGAGACGACATTTCTTCAGGCAGAGAGTGGTGGGCCTGTGGAATTCATTGCCACAGAGTGCAGTGGAGGCTGGGACGTTGGATGTCTTCAAGTCAGAGATCGACAAATTCTTGATCTCAAAAGGAACCAAGGGCTACGGGGAGAGTGCAGGGAAGTGGAGTTGAAATGCCCATCACCCATGATTTAAATGGCAGAGTGGACTTAATGGGCTGAATGGCCTTACTTCCACTCCTATGTCTTATGGATGTAGAATTATATTGTTGCTCCTTCACTGCAGCACAATTTTTGACTATAACTGTACTCCTTCATTTTTGTCTTCATTTGAGTATAGGAGCAGAGAGGTCCTTCTGCAGCTGTACAGGGCCCTGGTGAGACCGCACCTGGAGTATTGTGTCCAGTTTTGGTCTCTAAATTTGAGGAAGGACATCCTTGCTATTGGGGGAATGCAGCGTAGGTTCACAAGGTCAATTCCCAGAACGGCGGGACTATCATATGTTGAAAGATTGGGCCGACTGGGCTTGTATACACTTGAGTTTAGAAGGATGAGAGGGTATCTGATTATTAAGATTATTAAGGGATTATAAGATTATTAAGGGATTGGACACTCTGGAGGCAGGAAGCGTGTTTCCGCTGATGGGGGAGTCCAGAACCAGAGGACACAGTTTAGGAATAAGGGGTAGGCCATTTAGAACAGAGTTGAGGAAAAACTTCTTCACCCAGAAAGTGGAGGATATATGGAATGCTCTGCCCCAGAAGGCAGTGGAGGCCAAGTCTCTGGATACTTTCAAGAAAGAGATAGATACAGCTCTTAAAGATAGTGGAATCAAGGGTTATGGGGATAAGGCAGGAGCAGGATACTGATGGTGGATGATCAGCCATGATCATAATGAATGGTGGTGCTGGCTCGAAGGGCCGAATGGCCTACTCCAGCACCTATTGTCTGTTGGTTGCTTGAGAGACATCATGGTCTCTCACGTACAAGCCAACAAGATCAAAGAATACAAATACCTCAGCTGAGATTGAGAAAAAGCATTCAATACCAATCATTGGCAATGCCCTTCATTTCATGAATCTCAAAATCCCACAAACAAGAAATTGCCTTTCGTACCAAGTGTAGGAACTGCCTTGTGCAATCTGCCAGTTTTGGAACTAGTTATTCCCACATCAAGAAGAATAAAATCAAAACAATGCAAAACAGTGACTACGTTGGAGATCGGAAATGAAAACAGAAAGTAAGCGGGTCTAGCAGTATCTGTGGAGAAAGAAACAGAGTTAGAAGTTTCAAGTCCAATGACACTTCTTTGGAACTGACGGAGTGATATTGGACACGAAACATTTAACTGTTTCTCTCTCCATAGATTCTGCCAGACCTGCTGAGTTTCTCTGGAATTCTCTGCTTTGTTTCAAGGTATATTTAAGTTAAATTCAACTTTTACCGGAAGTTTAACTTCAGGAGTTCAGAAGTAACAATCATTAACAATACAACAGGTACATTTTAACAGAACTTTCTACTGCTATTCAACAATGCTCCCTTTTCAAAGGCAGGTATGATG
Organism: Stegostoma tigrinum; assembly: GCF_030684315.1. Taxonomy (NCBI): domain Eukaryota; kingdom Metazoa; phylum Chordata; class Chondrichthyes; order Orectolobiformes; family Stegostomatidae; genus Stegostoma; species Stegostoma tigrinum. The sequence goes on along the minus strand of NC_081356.1, from coordinate 13,809,004 downwards.
TAACAAATGACAAACTCTGACATTGGCGTTAACACCAACGTGAGTCGGCCTAACCCACAGAATATTTTCCCATCAAATTTGAGGTACCCCCCCCCCCCCACAGTATTTATTTTGAATTCCTGAAATTACTGATTCTGTTCACTTTAAACAGTTTCTATTTTCACTGGCCAGAATTTTACCAATCCTTGTGAAATTGGCTCTGATTCTCATTGCCAGCACATCATGTTACCTGTTAATTTAGCCAGAATGTGACACAGAGTTTGAGGTAGTTCAATGTCATCAGCTCACCTTCATCCACACCATCCAGGGCTTGTATAATCAAAGGTACAGGAGACACCACTTTCAAGTCTTTACACAGACACTTGTTTTAGTTAACAAGAGTTTATTGCATGATAACAATTAATACAACTACATTACTAGTCAGGCATAATTATGAAGGACTCACAGACAGCTCTACAGAAAACACTTATTCCTGACAAAAGTTAATGTGGAACCCCCTGTCTCCACCTGAAGATTGTGACATGATCAGAATGGGCGGCTAATGCAAATTAACTCCTTCAGAACAATGACCTTACCCAACATTATTGGCAGGTAGGAAGGCTGGACTAATGGTATAGGTAGGCATTGTGGAGGTTGGGGTAACAATCAATATCTTCCCACTGCTGTGTATTATTTTCCCAATGGTACAACAGTCAGAAGATCACCTAGCCAGCAGGAACCCAACTGAAATAATTACGTGGCCAATTAAAGGCTAATGCATAGCAGGGCAGGTATTTCGCTCCGTGTCATTCCAACATTACTTACTCCTTTTAGAGGGCGCAAGCCACTGAGGCACCCTCTACTGCAGCTGCAGTATCAGCACTGGCCACTGCTTCTGATGGCGCTGCTGAGGGAGCACAAGCTTTGACTGGGCTGGCAACTCCAGGGTCGGACCATCATTCTTAATTGGAATATGCTTTCGTGAAGCAGGGTTGCCCCAGCTGCAGCTCTGGCAGTAGGACCTTATCAAAATGTACTTTTCCCTCCCCCACATTAGAGTTATACTTTAGAAAATTAAGGAGAAGTACTTAATTCAGAGTCAAAAGCATGCTGGTGTAGGGTTAAGAAGTTGGTGGTACTAAAGTCCAAGTAGGTACAGGCAAAAGCGAGTGCTGAGTTCAGCAACATTAATTAATTTAGTATAACCGTGTAGGTGTAATTATTAAGAAGCAACCTGAAAAGTAAACATTTACAGGACCACAGAACAGGGCTGGGATGAGCTGGATAACTTTCAAACAGCTGGCAGGGGGTTGATGGGCTGAACCGCTTCTTTCTTTGTTGTATAATTCTCTGATGTGGTTAATGGCTGTTTGTATTAGCTGGGGGAAAAAAATCAGAAACCATTAAGATAAAAACAAAAAATCTTTGTCAGATCAGGCAGCATCTATAAGGAGATAAAGATCCAGAACACATTAAAGATCAATGGGATTGAATGGTCAGTGTCAAAAAAAGAGGAAATATCTGGAACAAGAAATTGTTCCCCATTGTCACACAGTACATGGGTTATCTCCAACTATATGTTTAAATCTAAACATGGTGAACATGTCTGGTGGAGAAGTGGCAAAAAGGTCCATTGCTGAAAGAAATTGAGCATAAGGTGGGGGAAGATTTTAACCTCACTATAGGAATGCACCTTTTCCACAAAGTTGGATTAATAACTGTTACGGCCTGGATTGAGTAACTAGTGGTGAACAAAATCAGACCTTAACTGACTTACGGACGTCCTTTTGTGAAAGAAATTTGCTGCCCTTCGCTGATCTGGTTTACAGGTGGCTCCTAACTCTATCACAGTCCTTCGCTAATTTGACAACCGCTTAACTGTTCTTGCAAGTGGCTGGTCCAGCCAACAGCGCAGTTGTATCAAGTATCTGCTAGGGATTCAGAGAGGCAGCCAGCATCACCTTCGGAGGGCAATTCTTGAAAAGGACAGTAATTGTTGGCCTTGCCAATGATCTTCTCATTCTGACGTTGAATTAAAAAGTCCCACAAGGTGAAAATGAAAACAATTGCTCATGAAACAGTTTATTGCCAGCCTTGATCGAGTTATAGACAGGCAAGCTCTAATATGTAGAGCTACCATTCAAAGGGGATGGAATCAGCTGCTTGTTGGGAAGAGACAGCCATGTGCATTCATGAAGATTTGCTGATACTGCCAACCACTTCATGAAGAGTCAACCATCTCATATGACAAACGACCAATTAGATGACTCTACTGCAAGGATGTGATTACACTCGAGGGGGTGTGGAGGAGATTCACCAGGATGTTGCCTGGGTCAGAGAGACTCAGCTGAGAGAGAGCAGGTAAGACTGGGGTTGTTTTCCTTAGAGCAGAGAATGGAACCTGACTGAATTGTACAAAGTCATGAGGAGCATAGATAGGGTGGACAGGGAGAAACTAAGAAACTATTTCTATTAGTAGAAATGGTCAATAACCAGGGGGCACAGTTTAAAGTGAGGATAAGAGATTTAGAGAAGATTTGAGGAAAAGCTTTTATTTTTTAAAAAATACAGAAAGGTGGTGGGTATCTGGAATGTACTGCCTAAAAAGATGACAGAGACAGAAACCCTCAAGATATTTGAATGAGCACTCAGAACGCCACAGCATATAAGGCTACAGGTAAAGTGCTTGAAAGTTAGATTTGAATAGATAGATGCTTGATGACTGGTGCCTTTTTCCAGGCTGTTAAAATTCTATGAAAGCAACTGCATTATCAAGTAAGGAGACCAAAAGTATACAAGACTCCCTTCATTCTCCCCTAATGCGATATTCAGCACAAAAAGCATCCAACAGGTAAGGGGATCCAAGGCTCGAAAGCAAGTGAGGAACACACTGGTGAAGAAACAGTACAGGAGAAGTTTAGCAAACAAATTCCTTGGACCTGATGAACAACACTGCGGAATTTTAAAAGAAGTGGCTACAGAACTTAGTGGATGCGTTGGTTTTGATCTTCCAGAATCCCCTATGTTTTAGAGTTTAGAAGGTAAACTAGCTGTTCAAGAAAGGGAGAAAACACAGGAAATTAAAAGCCACTTAGCTTGACCTCAGTAATAGGGAAATTGCTAGTATCTGTTATAAGGGCACTTAGAAAACCATGCCCTGACTGGATACAGTCAATACTAGTTGCTGGAAGAGGAACAGGGTTTCACAGCACTGTTAAGCGTGTATGATGTAACCAGTAGGATGGATAGGGGAGGTGCGAACCAAGGGTTTTGGATTCTCAGAAAAAGATTCAGTAAGATGCACACACAAGGGCTATTAAATGAGAACAAACTTTGAGAGATGCAGGAGTAGTTTAAACACATAACTGTCCAAACAGCAGGTCGGTTTGCAATTGCATCTAGAAGGTGGTGGTTCACTGCAAGGCTCAGTGCTTAGGCTTCAAAAATGTTCAATTTCTAACAATGACATAAAGAAGGTGGGAGAGTATAACATATCCAAGTTTGAAGATATATGGTATTAGGAAAATAAGCTGTGCAAAGGATACAGAGACAGTAAAGGGATTGAGATAAGGCAGTGTGGAAGAACTTGGCCAATACAGCATAGTGTGAAGGCATCCATACTGGCAGAAAATATAGAAAAGCAGAACGTTTTAAGTGGAGAGTGTCAGGGAAATATTGGCAGTCACAAGGACCTGGATGTTCTCATACATAAATCACATACATTCATATGCAGATTAAATACAAAAAACTAAAAGCAAATGGTATGCTAATCTTTACTACAAACAAATTGGGAGTACAAGTAAAAAAGTTCTGGTTCACTATTTTGGAGACTTGCTGGAATACTGTCTACAGTTTTGGGTTCCTTACCAGAGGAAGGACGCGTTTTCCTTAGAAAGACTGCATTAAGGTTCAACAGTGATTCTCTTGGGGAGTTTAACATTATGCCTCAGTCTCTAATTAAGAGAAAGGCCATCTAAGACTGAGATTAAATGAGAAGAAATTCCAATACATAAAGGGTTATGAACTTTCAGAATTCTCTACCACAGAGAGATAGTGATGCTCAGCATACAGTTAAGGCCATAATGGGCAGATACTTGAATTTAGTTTCTTGTTCCTCCTTTGAGGCGAAGATGACCATGTTCAAGCTCATTGCCCAAAATTAGTGGGGAGCTACTGGGTTCGTGGGTTACTGCCGAGGCTAGTGTGTCTGGAAGGTTCTGTTTCAAATAGCACAGGATACCACAGCTGGCTGGAATTTACCCTCCTTGTGTTTTCCCTGTCAATCTGATATGCACTTTTCATAGGCCAATGCACTTCTATTTGGTTGCACCAGTTGCAGCTATCCTGTGCAAGCTCCTCCCAGGACTCCAACTTGATATCAAAACTCCCAAGTGAAACCTTCAGAGGAGAATATGCCACAGCAAAATCCTTTGACTGATCATTCATTAAAAAGGGGGAGGAGAGGGAAATTCAATTTAATGAATCCAGGATTCAAAGGGTGGGATCGGAGAATAAAAGAAATTACCTCCTGTTGTATTGTTTTCTTAAAAAAAACCAAACTGGTTCACTGATGTTACTCCATCTGTCTATACAAAATCAGCTAAAATGATCTGTTAGGTGGTCTTACATACACCTTAGTTGTAAAAGGGATACTTTAAGGATAACAAGGCATGGGTAACAAATATAGCTTTGACAGTCTCATTATATCCTGGAATAAATATTTAAAACAATGTTTACCAAAACAATTTTCTACAGCACAGGCAAACTTATGAACTTCATTCAATCCTTGTACATCATTCTGGGCCTGTCTAGCAGCAATCATAAAATTGAAGCAGAAAAGTTTCCATTGATTCTTTTTAATAAGTGTCATTTCTCCAAGGTGACTTGATGTGCAAATGTTTCAGTCCCATTGCAATGGACATTTTATTAGTAATACATAAAGAAATAAAAATATTTGTAAGCTGCACTGATTTTACTTCTTTTCTTCAGATGTGTTAATTTAACAAAAATGTTTTGTAGGCGGTGCACAACTTTGAAAAGCCCTTTGCAGCAGAAAGTGCTTGTCCTAATAAACTGCCTTATCATGCTCTTAGAATGCCCCAAATGGTTCACATTCCATTGAATACTTTCTGAAATGTAGTCACTGTTATGTACAAAAACAGTCAATAGTTCTCATACAGCAAGACCCAACAAACAGCAATTGGAAGAATAACAGGTTAATGTTTCTTTGGTGATGTTCGTTAAGGGACGAATGTTTTCCAGAACAGGAGAACTCCCATGCATTTCTCCAATGTTTTTGGACTTTTCCCCTCAATAAGAGGGCAGATGGGGTTTGTATTTTAACATCTCACCCGAAAGACAAAAATGTTAACAGTATGATACTCCCTTGGCGCTATACTGAAGTGTCAGTCTGGATTACTAGCTTGACGTCTCGAGTAGGACTTGAATTCACAATGTACTAACCCAAGGATGAGGGAGTTCCCACAGAGAAGGGAAACTATTCATCCTATCTATACCATATCGAAGAAAGAATAATGCAGGTGTTGTGTCATTTAAGACATATTTTGTTAAGAAAATGCATCCTCCAAACGTCACTTGTTTACTAGGATTCCACTTTAACGAATAATGCTGAACAAATAATTGAAAACAATGGGACCTTGCAGCTTTAACCCATTCCCCTGCATATTGGGAAGTGTGATGAATCAGATCAGGAACAACTGGGGCCTTGCTGAACTATTAACAAGGAGGATGATGCCTACAACACAATGTGAGCACAACTGCTTTATCACACGGAGTATTGCACAACCGATTCCTCAAAAGCTTTAAAATTAAATCATTCATTGGGTTTAAAAATCAAAAATAGTGCTGATATGCTTACAGACTCCAGATCATCTGTGCCTCAGACTCGAGGGCAGAACAGCTGCATTTGGCATTTTATTCCGATTGACAACACTGAAAGTATGGCTTTAGTAAAACACTGTAAAAGAAAATCCCTGAAGAGCCACCTATTCCAAAAAATAAGTCGTGGAACACTGTGTCTGCACTATTTGTTGGAAGAATGGGTGTATCAGTCACTTTGCTGAAAATCCAAGGAAGGGGCAGCTTTGATTGGATGGGAGAGCCTTTCTCTGCGCTGTGTGCAGACAATTATTCATTCATTCATGTACAACATTTCCAATGTCCTGTGCCCATCATGGAACTGGTATGAATCCACTGTTGAAGAGCATCTGCAGGTTAGCCCTTTTCTTCCACATATCCAAATAAACATTCCACGACTGGTCACAAACATGTCAGCTCAATATCAAGCTGCAAAGAGAACAAAAGGAAAATTAAAAGATTTTACCCCGAGCGAATAGTCTTTGGGTTGTATTTATACCACAAACACAGCATTGATATAAAGTAATTTTCAACCTGAAAATACCAGGTAATTTGTGATGAGGCCATCTTTATTCATCTATGCACTAAGATCCTAAAGTCACCTCCTAGATTGTGTCCAGTTTTCAAAGAAATTCAGAGTTTTTGCCTTCACTACTTCACCCAGAGATCTAATCCACCCACTTCTTCTCCACCCAACCTACAAACGTGCCCCTCACCCCCGCTGGTTCAGTGAACAAAATTTAACTAAATAGCCATGGTGTTATGGAAGGGATGGTTAAATGAAGTAAACTCCCTAATACTCACTTTGTGAATAAAAAGAAACAATTTATTCATGTAATTGTAGCAGCGATCAAATCACCAGAACTACCAAACTGAGCAATTCCCCCCCAACTACTAACTATTCCTGAATAAAACAAAGTTCTAATGGTATGATGTTCCAATAAATACAAGTTCCAATTATATAAACCAAAGTAATAGGACAAAAATAAATTAAAACTCAGACTCTCAAAACTACAGCCATGACATGTCTTCTGGAATGTTGTGTCTTTTCTGTTATTCTTCAGTCAGGAATTCTTTCTTTGTCGAATCCTTGTGTCAGGAGTACTAGCCAAGACTGCTGTGGTACCTTTTAGATGGCGCTTAATCAGAGACCTTAAAGATTTCTGTGATAGCCAGAGTTTTATTCTTCTGATGGCAGTTTGCTCTCTCACTGACTTTCAAAAATCCTCTTCTAATATATCCCTTGATGACCTGTCAAATTTCTCATAATAGGACTGGTCCTAGGTTGTCACTCACAGCCAATTCATACATGTGTTTCAATTTCAGAACTGTCTGTGCATCTGAAACTGCTTGCAGACATTTCTTAATACCCAGCTTAGAAAACCACATCACCTCTTAAAAGGGACCATGCACTCTTCCACTCCTACCATTTTTACAAACAAATTCTAACATCCTGCCTTCCAATTCACAAGTGCTCTACCCAACTTTACAATACCTCCCCTCTTAAGAAAAACCAAGAGGGAAAAGTATACTTGATATCATCCTTCTGCCAGCTGCAGTTGCATTTGTCCATGACAGTATCAGTAAGAGTGACTACTCTACTGTCCTTGTGGAAGCAGAGTCCTACCTTCACATTGAGAATCACTTCCATCATGTTGTGTGGCACTATCACCATGTTAAATGGGACAGCCTTTGCACAGATCTAGCAACTCGAGGCTGGGCATGCGTGAGGCACTGTGGGCCAACAGCAAAACTGTCCTCCAGCACAATCTGTAATTCCACGGCCCGGCATATTCCCACTCAACTGTTACCATTAAGCCAGGGGATCAACCCTGATTCAATGGAGTGTGCAGGAGGGCATGCCAGCAGCTGCACCTGGTATACGTGAAGAGGAGGGGTCAACCTGGTGAAGCCACCAAACAAGGACTACTTGCACGCCAAACAGCAAAAGCAGCTAAGAGCTAAGCGATGCCACAACCAATGAATCAGATCTAAGCTCTGCAGTCCTGCCACATCCAGTCATGAATGGTGATGGACAGTTAAATAATTCTCTGGAGGAGGAGGCTCCACAAATATCCTTATCGTCAATGATGGGGGAAGCCTAGTACACCATTATAAAAGATAAAGTTGTGGCATTCGCAGCAATCTTTGGCCAGAAGTGCCGAATGGATGATCCATCTCAGCCTCCTCCAGTAGTCCCCAGCAAAGATGTAAGTCTTCAGCCAATTTGATTCACTCCATGTGATTTCAAGAAATGGATGGAGACACTTGATACTAAAAAGGCTATGGGCCCTGACAACATTGAAGATTTGTGCTCCAGAACTTGCTGCTCCCCAGGTCAAGCTGGTCCAGTACAGTTACAACACTGACACCTACCCGACAATGTGGAAGATTGCCCAAGTGTATCCTGTACACAAAAAGCAGGACAAATCCAACCTGGCCAATTACTGCCCGACCAGTCTACTCAATCATTGGTCAAGTGATGGAAGGTGTCATCAACAGTGTTAACAAGCAGCACCTGCTCAGCAATAACCTGTTCAGTGACGCCCAGTTTGAATTCCACCAGGGCCAATCAGCTCCTGACCTCATGTCAGCCTAATTTCAAACATGGGCAAAAGAGTTGAATTCCAGAAGTGAGGTGAGAGTGACAGCCCTTGATATCAAGGCAGAATTCAACCGAGTGTGGCATCAAGGAGCCCTAGTAAAATTGGAATCAATAAATATCAGGGGCAAAATCTCTGCTGGTTGGAGTCATACCTGTTGTATAGCAAGGTGGTTGCGGTTATCAATCATCTCAGCTCCAGGAGATCTCTGCAGGAGTTCTTCAGGGTAGTGTCCTCAGCTTCAATTGCTTTATCAATGACCTTCCCTCCATCGTAAGGTCAGAAGTGGGAATGTTTGCCAATGATTGCACAATGTTCAGCACCATTTTGACTGCTTCAGTATCTTAGGAGTCACATATTCAAATGCTACAAGATCTGGACAATATCCAGGCTTGGACTGGCAAGTGATATTCACGCCACATAAATGCCAGGCTATGACCATCACCAACAGGAGACAAACTAACCACCACCCCTTGACATCCAATGGTGTTACCATCACTTAATAGCCCACTGTCAACATCCTGGCGGTTATCATTGACCAAAAACTCAACTGAACTCACCACATACACTCAGAGCTACAAGAGCAGGCCAGAAGCTAGGAAGCCTGTCAAACATCTACAAGGCTCAAATCAGGAGCGTGATGGAGTATTCCCCACTTGCTTGGATATGTGAAGCCCTAACTTGACACCATCCAGGAAAAAGCAGCCCACTTGACTGGCACTGCATCCACAAGCATCCACTCCCTCCACCACTGACACTCAGTAGTACACACTGCTGCTATCGACACACTGCAGAAATTCACCAAAGATCCTTAACACAGCACTTTTCAAACCCATGACCATTTCCATCTAGAAGGATGAAGGCAGCAGATACATGGGAACACCGTCACCTTCAAATGCCCCTGCAAGCCACTCACCATCCTGACTCGTAAAACTATCACTGTTGCTGAGTCCAAATCCTGGAATTCCCTCCCTAATGGGATTGTGGTAGGCTGCAGGGGTTCAAGAAGGCAGCTAACCATCAACTTCTCAAGGGCAACTTGGGATGGACAAGGATTGCTGGCCAGCCAGCGACACACACATCTCACAAATGAATAGGATAAAAAACCCATTAAGAAAAGATGGCTTTTTAAAAAATTACTATTAAATCCATAACACATTAATCTAGAGTTACTCATTTCCTACTAATTCTATTACAATCTTTTTAGCCTTGACATTCTTGATGGATTTGCCTCTGGAAATCCAGGAGACACATCCATTATGGTCAGCAAATACAGGTTCCCACTTTTGGTTTTAGGAAGGTGACCTACACAATCATAATCCACACAAAATGTCTTCAAATGCGGGAACTGCCAAAGATGCCGACTTTCCTACCGTCTGACACATATGATAGGCACAGCAAGATTAAATCACAGCTTTACATAATCCAGATTAATAGAAATGCTTCTGTATTTTAGACAAAATAGTCCTTACTCCTAGACGACACTACAGGTAATTTGTGTGCGGTCCACAATACTTCCTGTCTGTATGCTACCGGCAACACAATCTGGTGAATTTCCACCCATTCCTCCTCTGCACTAACCTGCTTTGGTCTCCAATTCTGCCTTAGGATTTTTAAGGTAATAACATTCTGGAATACATTGTTTCTTTTTCAGAGTAGGCTTTATGATACAAATGTTTTATCGTCTCATCTTGTTGTTGTAACTGCATTAATCTTTCAGAACTAAACACCTCTGCCTGACCCCCTACCTGTTCAGGTTCCTCCTTTACCATTTCATCAAATGGGGTGTCAGTTAACTGGACCTCAATTCCTTCGTCTTTCTGTTTTGTTTTACCACTTGCTTTAAACTTATGAGATCTCATCACCAGTGTCCAGAAAAATTCCAGTGTATTTTTCTTTTAACTTTTCTGTTCCCTGGTTTTCTTTTGGCTTCTCCACTACAATGGGCATCACTCTCATCTTGGTCGTTCACAAGAACAAACTACTCCTCGAATAGACACACTTTCAATCAATCCCACAGTCACTAACCCAATCTTGATTGGGCTCTCCAGGCTTATCTTACACAGGGGAATGCTAAGTCACTCTCTAGTTATCCCGCAGATTAACACTGTCTCTGGTAACATTTCAGAATCTCTCACCATTAGAGACTGACCGATTCCCGTATCTCTCAATATTTTAACTTCTTTTAAAACCTTCTCCCCCTGTTCTTCCCAAGTAAACCTTAGCCACAGTGCCTCATCTCTTCAACTACTTTATCTCTATCTTACCATCCAGCTCAGAACTAGGCTGTGCACTTTCCCGCAGATCCTCGACTTCTCTTGGGGTTTCCTTCACTAACTCAACTAATCCCACTGGTTTAGCCTGTTTCACCACATTCTTTTGCCCAGTGCCCCGTTGGACCACCAGCACTGTGACTTTGTGTGTCCCCTTCTGTTACAATGGAAACACTGGAGGCCTTTCACCCCTTTTCACCCTCTTCGGTTTTTTTAAAAGACGTCTTAAACAGTTCCCAGTGTGATCTACTTCTTGCTTTTCATTGAAGGATCTCCCTTTTCCCCAACTTCTAACCCTCACGGAATGAAATTGATGTTGGAAGTTGGATTTTTGTTTATGCGCTATTGCGTATTCATTCACCATCTCTAGGTGTTCTTGCCGTTTTAACTTTCTGTGCCTTAATGAGTTATCATCATTTCTGGAAGTGAATTTTTGAACTCCTCCAGCAGAATAATTTCTCCGAGATCCTCATATATGTCTTTTCTATCTTTAACACTTTCACCCATTTATTGAAGTTCCTATGTTTAATTCCTTCAAACTCAACAGAAGTCTGATCTGGTTCCTTCCTTATATTTCTGAACCGTGGTCTGGATGCTTCTGGTACCAAGTCATAGACCCTGAAAATAGCTTGTTTTACTTCTTCATAACCTCCTGACACCGCTGCAAACACTTCACTAGCCCTGCCTACCAACTTGGTCTAAATTAACCTTACTCTCATAATCCTCCAGTCAATTCATCTGTTTAGCCAGCTTCTCAAAGGAAATGAGAAAGGTTTCTACATCATCTTCATCAAATTTTGGTAATGCTTTGACATATTTATACATATCCCTATCACATTTTTGGCTGCATTGGGTTTGCTCACCATCACTCTCGTCCTCACTAAGCTTATCTCCTACTTTCATTTCCTTCACTTTAAGTCGGCTATCCTGTTTAATTTGCAACTTCTGAAGTTCAAACTCATTCTTTCTTCTTTATGTTTTTCTTGTTGTCATTGCTTGTAACCGTAATGCAAACAATTCCCTTTCCTGTTCAGTCTGCTTCAACTGCAATTGAATTCTAGCCAAATCCAAAGATTCTGATGGCCTTTTCAGCAAATTTAAATGTCGAGCTATTGCTGGAAATACCTCTTCTTTTCTAACAGGCAAAGGCAACCCCAGCTCCAGCATGTCTGCCAATTCTAGCAGCTTTTCCTTGCTCACCTTTCGTAAAACCCCCAAAGTCACTTCTTCCACCCCTAGAGAACTTAGTGACTGAAACAGCCATTACCTCACTTTTGATTTAATCAAACACCAAAATTAAACAGATTTTCCACTCCTCACCTAAGTTTAATTTTAAGTCTAAGACACGAATCCCCAGTCTGTTTATATCTACGGGGGCCTCTCGTACCCCAAGTCTGTCAAAATCCGTTCAGATCCCATTAACAAACCAGCCAGATCCTAGATTCGAGCTCCCAATCTGTTACAGAGGGGATAGTTAAATGAAATGACTTCCCTGTTCACCTTATCTATGCCCCTCATGATTTTATAATTCTCTACAAGGTCATCCCAAACCTTCTACGCTGCAGTGAAGAAACTCCCAGTCTATCCAGCTTCTCCTTATAACTCAAACCCTCTAGTCCTGGCAATACCCTGGTAAATGTTTTCTGAACCCTCTCCAATTTAATAATGTCCTTCCTATAGCAGGGAGACCAGAAGAGTACACATTGCTCCAAAAGTGGCCTCCCCAATGTTGGTTTTATTTGGTTATTATTATTTTATTTGGTTCCATATCCAAATTATTGTTATATATTGAGAAAAACCGGAGTCCGAGTATTGATCCTTGTGGTGCCCCAAGAGTGACAGCTGCCAATGTGAGAATGGCTCATTTATTCTTGCTCTCTGCCTTCTGCCCCTTAGCTATTAATCCCTGCCATGTATATTACTACCTATCCTATCTAAGATGAGCAAAGCCCCTTGTAATTAAGGGATCCTGAAAATGTTCTAGCTTCAAAAACCCAACTGGTGCAACAAGAACTTTATTTTCAGGTTTTCATATGTTTTGCTCCATTTTGCATTTAAAATAAACCTATGCAGCACCAGACATGAAACTTCCATACCCTGCCACTGCTGCTCACAGTTTAAAAGATATATTTGCCAGCTTGTACATAATGGAGTGTACACTGACACCATAGGGAATGTCATTAGTTTGGATGTATTATGAGTCAAAGGCACAGTTGGAGGGCTAAATGCAAACTTTACATCCACAGACACTCCCAGTACATACACAGATGTAATATCTAAGTAACTGAATCAGTCACAAGGGTGATAAGTATGTTTACTGAACAAATGAACAGATCCTAAAAGAAAGTTATTCTGTTTTGCATGTGACTATCTATGCATATATCTATGGTGATAATGTGCCTCACAGTAACAGAGATCACTATTTCTTAATCTATGTCCCTATTCTCTCCCTCAAGGAAAGAAAAATATCCTCCTGTTATCCACCCTATCCAGTTCTCTCAGGAATTTGAGTTTCAATAAATCACCACTGATTCATTTTTCAAAACACCAATGGAGATAGGCCTAACCGATTCAAGTTTCCTTTGTAAGATAATCCTTTCATCCCAGGAATAAGCCGACTGAAACAGCACAAAATACTCCGGAAGTTGTCTCACCAACATACTGTGAAGCTGCAGTAAAACTTCCTTATGGTTATAATCCATTTCCCTTGCAGTAAACAATACTCCATTTACCTTTCTAACCAGTTGCTGCACTAGCAAATTTTACAACCATACATTAGACTCCTCATCCAAGACACTAAGTAATTGAGAACTCTGAACTGATGCCAGCAGCACACTGCTAGTTACTGCATGCCAGCCCAAAAATTATCCATTTATCCGTACTCTGTTTCGCATTAGCTAACCCTTCCCTTTTGAGGGCTAACATGTTATCCCCTACGCCAGGTATTCTGGCGCACCAATCTTTGGCAAGGCACCTTAGCAAATATGGTTTGGGAACTGAAGTATACCACATCTATTGATTCTCCTTTATCCACAATGAATATTACTTTGTTAAAAACTGTAATTGATTCATTAAACACAATTTCTCTTTCACAAAGCAAAGCAACGTGATCAGACAGAGCCAACATGGTGATTTTCTCAGTATACTGCTACAACCTCCTTAACTATAAACTCCAGATTTCCCTATTGTAGATGTTAGACAACTGGCCTACAGTTTCCTGCTTCTGCCTCCTTCATTCTTGAATAAATGCGTTACATTAGCTGAATTCCAATCTGCTGCAATCCTTCCAGCATCTAAGAAATTTTGGAAGATGTAACTAATGCATCGACGATCCATACGGCCTAGGGTACAGACCATCATCACTGCTTGTTTCCGATATCTTTTGGGAAGTTTTCCCATGAAGTTCATCCCAAAGTATTCATTTAAAGCCTCCGTTACTTTCTTGCTTTCCATTCTCAATTCCTCAGACTCACCCTCGGCCTCCACAGGGGCAATACCAATTTTACTTACACGGTGCCCGTTATAGAGTCATACAGCACGGAAACAGACCCTTTGGTCCAAACAGTCCATGTCGACCATAATCCCAAATTAAACTAGCCCCACATGCCTACGCGTGGCTCAAATCCCTCCAAACATTTCTTATTCATGTAGTTATCTAAATGTCTTTTAAATGTTCTAACAGTACCTGCATCCACCACTTCCTCTGGACGTTCACTCCACACATGAACCACTGTGTAAAAAAAAAAACTGCCCCCGTGCTTTTTTTAAAAAAAAAAATCTCTCTCACCTTAAAAATAAGACCCCTAGTTTTGAAATCCCCCACACTAGGGAAAAGACATGTGTCATTCACCTTACTTACACCCCTCATAATTTATAAACCTCTGTAAAGGTCACCGCTCAGCCTCTCACACTCTAGTGGAAAAAAATCCCAGCCTATTTAGCCTCTCCTTATTACTCAAACCCTCCATTCCTGGCAACATCCCGGTAATGCTCTTCTGAACCCTCTCCAATTTATTAATATCCTTCCTAAAACTGGGCAACCAGAACCAGACACAGTATGCCAGAAAAGGCCCTACCAATGTCCTGTACAACCTCAATATGACTTCCTAACTCCTACTCTTAAAGATCTGAGAAATGAAGGCAAGCATGCTAAATGCTTTCTTAACCAGCTTGTCCACGTGTGACATATTTTGAAGAATTATGTACCTGAACCCCAAGGTCCCACTGTTCTACAACACTACTCAAGGCCCTACTTTAATTATACAAGTCCTTCCTAGTTTGTTTTGCAAACTCTCGCGTTTATTCAAATTGTTGCAGAATTTTCTTATGTTTTTGTGTAACTGCTGAGCTGCTTGCTGCCTCTTTATTTCCTTTTATCGTTCTTTAATGATTCTTAAAGTTTGTCTGAAGCCATTAATCTATAAAGACTTCCACAATTTTCTTTTTCACTAGACGGTGGCTCATCACAAATGAAAACGGAATCAGTGAGGGACCAAGTGTTAAAGAACAGCGAAGTCCTGAACATCACATTGCTGTAGTGTTTCCCTCCTTCCTCCTCGAACTACAACAGAACGAGGGAGCGATGTTGGAAAATTTGATTGTGGCTTAGCCTCAGCTGAGTGGTCAAATTGAGGGCTTTGGTGTGTTGAGCTTGTCTGAGGAGCACAGGCAACATTAAGGTGGGGCAAGGTATGATCTTTTATTTTAATCGAATAGATAAGAAAAGGGATAACATTTAAATGAAAGTAAAGAGAGAGTAGCGAAGATAAATGTAGGGTCCTTGGAGAATGTCACTGGGCAGTTGATAACTGGGTACAAGAAAATGGCAAATAATTTAAACCAATATTTTACAACAATCATGGTGTAGAACCCTATAAGCATCAAAAAGATAATAGGTAAGCAAGGTGCTATTGAGAAGAAAGACCTTGTAAAGTCTCTATGATGAGGGATAAAGTATTTGATAAACTAAAGGGACTGATGGCATACAGTGTAAGGACGTGATAGCCTGTATCCAAAGGATTTAAGGGAAGTGACTGCACAGATAATAAGACATCAATCAAAATATCTCAGAAGGTACTGGATTCCAGAAGAGTTCTAGTGGATCAGAAAACTGATCATGTGATATGCCTGTTCAAGAAAGGAGAAACAGACAGGAAACAGGATATTACTGTCCAGTTAGACTTACAGCTGTCATCGGGAAAATGCTAAAGTTCGTTAAGGAGGAAGAAATTTCAGGACACTTTTCAAAACGTAACCAGAGTCAACATGATTTTGTGAAAGGGAAATCATGTTTGACAAACTTGCTAGAGTTCTTTGAGGATATAATAAATACGGGTGATAAAGGGGAGCTGAGAGATGTAGTGTATTTGGATTTCCAAAAGGCAGTCTGACATGTCAGACTGACTTATGAGCAAAGACTAGATTGGCTGGGCTCATACTCGTTGGGATTTAGAAGATTTAGGTGGGACCTCCTAGAAACATATAAAATTCTGATGGGACTGGATAGGCAAGATGCAGGGAGAATGTTTGTGATGCTGGGGAAGCCCTGAACAATGGGTCACAGTCTGAGAATAAAGGGGTAAGCCAATCGGGACTGAGAAGAAGAATTTCTTCATTCGGAAAATTGTGAACTTGTGGAATTGTCTCCCACAGGAAGTTTTTGGGGAAGGAGCTGGACGTGGCCCTTGTAGCTAATGGGATTAAGGGGATGAAGAGAAAGTGGGAATGAGCTACTGAGATTGCATGGTCATACTGAATGGTGGTGCAGGCTCAAAAGGGCCAAATAGAAAATAGGTGCAGGAGTAGGCTACGTTTCTATTCAAAAAGGTGCCACATAATAAGTTACTGCACACAGGAGCTTGGATTGAGAACTGTTAACACACAGGAGTCAGATATGATTGTCACTTTGACTCTAACTTGCTGCCTAGACCCATAACCCCAAACTCCCTTGATAATCTAAACTTTGTTTAACTCAACCTTGAAAACATTTAATGACCCAGCCTATACTTTACTTTGTGGATGAAAATTCGAAACACTTGGTATGATGCCCACAGATCCCTGAAAGGCAGCAAGGAGGCAGGGAGAGAAGGGAGAATGACTCTCCGTGAGTATGCCCTCTGAGCATCTGTGCTCTCAAACCTCAAGATCTTGCATGCTGAATAAGATCACCTCTCATTCTTTTACACTCCCAATAAGTACTGACTAAATGTCTCCACATTACCTTATAAGACAAACTCTTCAACCTAGAAATCAGCCGAGATACATTCCCTGAACTATCTCCAATGGAAGTATATCCCTCTTTTTGGAAGGAGACAAACTGTATTCGAGATACGGTCACACTACTGCCCTGTACAGCTGTGTTAAGACTTCCCTATATTTGTATCCCATTCACCTTACAACAGAGGCCAACAGTTCCTTTGCCTTCCTGATCACTTGCTGTTCCTGCATGCTAATATTTTGTGAATCAAGTACAAGGTCAAAAAAGATCTATTTGTACTAAATTCTCCAATCTCTCTCCATTTAAATAATATTCTGCATTTCTACTCTTGCAGAAGTTGTGCATTTCACATTTCCCCACATTATACTTGATCTGCCAAATGTTTGTACTTAAACTAGCTACATTCACTCTTAGAAGATTGGTTTTACAAAAGAATAGGGAATGAAGCTTAATTAGAAGGTTCATCCCAGAAAAGGCATCTACCATTACATGAGGGCAGGAAACGAGTTAGGTTGTGCTTCATATTTGCACATTTTGAAGAAGTAGCTGTCCATATAAATCAGCAGCTGTCTCACTTTACATCTGATTTTGGTGATCCTGGTGTGAGAAAATGTGATCTGAGAGATTTGTACCTGACAGGATCAGGTCTGATCTTTGTGGATTCTTTTGAATAGAATAGGCACCCTTTTGGAGAGGTAGGTATCCCTTTGGATATGGTCCTGGAATACCTTTGAGATAGATAAGTGCCTTTTTGGAAAGATAAGGTGCCCTATGCATTTGTTAAAATTAGATATGGAATATGTGTACAAAGTGCAAAAATGCATTATGGTCACTGGAACTGTCAATAGACCTACCAATAGAATCTGTCAGAAGTATCAAGATATATAAAGCTTCTACCTTTTAAATATTTGAAAAAATGCCTGGAGCATTAAAAAAAATTGCTTGCTACTTCACTCCTTCTGTTGACACAGAGAAGATATGCAGTTACTGGATTAGTGTCGCATGACTGATTTCACAATTTTCCATTATTACAGTGGAATGCCTGCCATTCAACACTTCAGTTGACAGCTCCAAGTAGAGATGAACTCTTTGAAGTGAAAAATAAGCTCCAATGCTTGTTTTTATCCATGGCAAGAGGGTTTTGGTGGTGCCTGCATTATAGGTTAGTTTTACCAGATCAGCTTTTATTTATTATTCTTTTTGTTTCAAATTCATTTGGTAGCTGTTACCTGAGCAATCAAATCATTGGATTGTGTTTTGACTGAAAGATCCACTCAAATAAAAACACAAATCCATTTTGTTTCTGGTTTAATCTCTAGATAGAAGGGGCTGTTACACTGTGCCTTTGTGGGTGACTGGAGAGCACTGTACACAACTATCATTTTAAGCATACAGACCCTACCTTATTCTTTCCAAAACCTTGTTGCCTGCCAAATAATTGAACAGAATGTTAAAGGTTTTGTTTCTGATGAAGACTAGCAGGATGGCCCACTGCTCACTTACAGCAGGGACTGATCACAGTGGGGGTCGGGGGATAAACCAAAGCCACATCCACTCGCTCGCTCCCATTTTTGGGACAGACGATCTCAGTTACTCCTTCTGGTCTGGGCTGGGTCAGTAATTCCCCTGTTGATAAAAGGAAGAAAGAGACAGAAGAAAAAAGGTTCAATGGCTAGTAGTAGTTAAAATTAATTTTAGACTGCAATCAAATTCACATTTAGCATACTATTCACTTGCAGAATTAATAAACCATCCCCAATCCAAAGCAAGCTGGGTAGGAACAGTACATAAAGCACCTATAGATTTTCAACATTGTGTCCATATCTGAAATACCCCATCAGTACCAACTTTGGAAAGGAAACTGTCCATTACTCTGTAAAACAATGAGACATTAACTAACTGCTTCTGAATTGGGACTGTGATTCCTATATCGAGAGTAAATTTTCTTTTGATTTACAACATAAAGTAAGTAATACTGGATTGGTTCACCATTATACATCCTTTTCAAAATTTTCTTTCTGTTATAGAGTTATAGAGTCATAGAGCTAAACAGCACAGGAACAGACCCTTTGGACTAACTTGTCCACGTAGATCAGATTTCCAAGACTGAACTAGTCCCATTCGCCAGCATTTGGCCCATACCCCCTAAACCCTTGCTATTCATAACCATCCCGATGCCTTTTAAATGATGTAATTGAACCAGCCCCCACCACTTTCTCTGACAGCTCATCCCATACACCCTCTGCATGAAAAAGTTACCCTTTAGGTCCCTTTTAAATCTTTCCCCTCTCACCTTTATCCTATGCCCTCTAATTCTGAGCACACACGCCCAACCTCCCCTTCCCCAGCCCCTGGGGAAAACACCTTGGCTATTCATCCTACTATTTCAAAGGAACGTGTCTTACTTGCGTCCCACCATTGCTGAATGTTACAAATGTCTCCACTGAAACAAATATTTGTTGATGCATGGATGCAAAAAAGTGGCTGCCTTATGGAGTAGCTACGGACGAGGACATCTTGAATTAAATTGTTGCTATTACTTTAATTAGAGATAAACCAGTGAATGGCTGTCAGCTGTGTTAGAGTTGAAACAAACACACTGTGTCCACATGCTCTTTCATCTCCAAAGAACAGGGCCCCATGTATTAATGTTCATAATTTCCAGGTAGCACAAGTATGCCACATTGTGGGCCCCAATGACAATTCTGAACAGTTTTCAGCATAACTCTTTACACAATCATGATTATTTAGCAAAGGTTGTCCAATTGCAGAATCACATTTCACGCTGGACACTGTATTTTGAGTTTTGCAAGTGCAGGCTGGTTGGGTCCATTCATTACCTTACCTAGTGTGAACAGCCAAAGGGATAGGCTCAATCATACTACTCACCAGGCATCCTCTGAGAGAGACGGCAGTGAAATTCTTATAAATTTCTCATTTGTGAGACAAGCAGCGTGTCCTTTTGACAGACCTCAGTTAGTGATGAACACTACTTGTGTTGTTACTGCACTGTAGTAACATGAAATAGCTAGCTTCACTGTTGCTCAAAACATTTGAAATACCTCTTCTTTCCAGCATTATCCAAGGTAGACTTAGCACTTTCAGGACGAAAGGCGATGGCCTTAGAGACGTTCATGAGTTTGCATGTTCTATGGTGAGAAGTGATCCGATCAGGATAGCTATATCCTGCAGGATGGCTGTGACACTCTCTAGATCAGTACCAAACCTACACAATAAATAAATGGCTTGAGCACTATTTACAAGGTTGCTGATAAAGGCCAATCCGATAACACATGGAACTGTAGAAGTAAAACTGTTGTAGTGTTTGTTTAAAGTGTAGAGCTGGAGGAACAGTAGGCCAGGTAGCATCAGAGGAACAGGAAAGCTGACGTTTCGGGTGGGTCCTGCTTTCCTGCTCCTCTGATGCTGACAGGGACTACGGTGTTCCTCCAGCTCCAAGCAGCATCTTAGGAGCAGGAAAGCTGACGTGTCAGGCCTAGACCCTTCATCAGTTAGGCCTGAAATGTCAGCGTTCCTGCCCCTCTGATGCTGCTTGGCCTGCTGTGTTCATTGAGCTCTACACCTTGTTATCTCGGATTCTCCAGCATCAGCAGTTCTTATTATCTTGTCCATTTGTTTGCTTGTTTGTTTTCAGAGACACATACCCAAGTATTTGTACATTTGTTCATTCTATAAAGTGTTGTTAATAGTTTAACTTATTAAGAAGAGTCTCCAGATTGCAGATCTTTGCATCGAATTTCAGCGTAACCTTGCCTAACAAAATCTTAGCACTTCAACTTCAGAGGCATCTTCTGCACGAATACATTGGTTGGAGCAAACACTTCTCTAAAGAAACCAGTTTAATGACACAGATGGAAGGGCAACTGAACAGCAATAACCTAATTACTGAGAGTCTGATTCAATCATAACATACTATAATGGTCCCATAACCGTCAATGCTATATTTGTTTAAAGATACCAAGGACCAACTGTAAAAGTTCAATACTAAAGAGCCGAGAACTACTGATCACGATAAACAATACTGGGCTTGACTGATGATAATATGGTATGCTGTGACAGACTGTTTACACGTGCAATTCCCCATAATTAGCTGTTTACATACAGTATATTCTAAAATTGACAAATATTCCAGGAGAGAAAATAAACAAGTGCCCAAAATCTTTTTTAAAAGTACCACAAAGATATTGATACTTTTCTTAGATTTCACTGAATCTAAGGTCTTCATGAAACGATGACGATCTTGGGCATCAAGATAACACCTGCTCTGGGGCTAACTGAAAAGGCGATAACTCTGACGGCTGTGAATATGAGATGGAAGACACGAATGAGCTTATTAATGCAGGCCTGCTCAGTATGGAGTTGACAGTTCACACGGCACACCACAGTGGTCTATGGGATCAACATGCGATGAGTAAAAATCTATTTTCTTCTGAGCTTGGGGCACATTGTGTAAACGGACCTCAGGTGAGGAAGTTTTCTCAGAAAAGGGAAAGGCGAATGTTTACAAATCATACAGCCAGTTCCGTAGACTACTTTAACATAAAACTAAAGTTCTGTACATGCTGGAAATCTGAAACATGAACAGGAAGTGCTGAAGAAACTCAACAGATCTGGCAGCATCCGTGGACAGAAAAAACCTAAATGGTTCCAGCCAGCTGTAATAATTCTTCAGAACTATACGAAGTATGTCAATTCAGTTGATGTTTATGGTAATAAAATGTTGGGAGATCAATATAACCACGGCAATAAAACAAGAGGAGGACTAAGCACACTGGCACATTGTATACTATTACTTTGTTGTAAATTTTATGTATTTTGATACAAGGTAAACAGACAGAGGTTTAAAAATAAAGACATGGAAGTGGTTTGTGTGTGGAATGAACTTCCTGAGGAAGTGGATGTGTACGCAGTTGCAACATTTAAAAGACACTTAGATAAGTACATGAATAAGAAAAATTTGGAGGATGTGGGCCAGGAGTAGGCAGATAGGACTAGCTTAGTTTGGGATTATGTTTGGCATGGACTGGTTGGACTGAAGGGTCTGTATCTGTGATGTAGGACTCTATTGGTAGTACAAAATATAGAAGCTGCAAATAGTACTGGTCTAAGCGAAAGTAACACTATTTTGCTCTCAAACTGAAATTGCACAATATGAGGCACTCAAACACCTATACGTGAACTATGATAACAGACCTAACTTAATCAAGTCCTGATCTTTCACTAAAACAACAGCATGTATGTCAACTCCAGTATTTAAAGCAACTGCATAAATTAGAACAAGAAAGCAGGCCGTCACTTGGCAGAGGCGACAGTTAAGTAGACATCTTCAATCTTCAGTAAAAGGATTCCTTGACAGGCTCATAAGCAAGTGAAATCTGAAGTGCAGCAGGGTAAAAAGATTATAGAAAAATTGATACATCGTTGAATGACACGACTTAAGCTACCTGAAGGTTAATAGGGAATTTCATACAAAAGGAATAATAAAAACCAAAAAGACTCATCAACAAGAGCTTACTCCCGATCAAAGTAACAACAGCCACTAGTAGTAGTTCAGGACACTAATGAATGCAAGAGATCCACTTATCTCTCAAAGAAATAAGGTGCAGGCAGGCAGTTGGTCATTTCAGTCTACGCTGAATTCCAGTATTTTGTGAAATATTTTCCAACTTGTCTCCAGTCAGCCTCTCTGCTCATATATGCTAGTCTTGCCCAATTTCTCAGACAGCCTGAACAATTATCTTAATTGCAAAATTATGCTGGCTATTTCTCATTAGGTACAAACTGTGGTGAGAACAAAGAACAATTTGAATTTAAACTTCTACAAGTGACAGATTAAAGTGACCAGCCAACCACACCGGTGTGGAGGTGGAGTCCAATACAGCCTCATTAGGTAAGGATCGTAGGCTTTCTTAGTCAAAACATTGGAACATCAACATGCCTTTAAAAAAAATTCTTTGCAGAACACTTAAAACAAATATTTGAACACTTAAAAGCAAGATGCCCATTCTATCAGGTAGCCCTGCTGGAGAAGGTGACAACTCTTTAATCTGGGGGAGGGATTCTCAAAATGTTGCTTTCACTGTTTGAAAGAAAGAACTGCATTTACACTGAAGCTTTCAATTTCAGGCAGTCCAAAGCATTCTGTGACCTGTGTAACAGGTTTTAAAATGTAGCAACTGTGCAGGAATCCAGCAGCTAAATTTTCCACTATAAAGATCCTGAAAAACTAATCATCCATTTTAGTGATTAGGAGGGTTAGATCTTGGTTGGGATACCAGGGAAAACTTCAAATACTACCCTGGGACTTGATAGCACAGAACTGGCCGTGATCTAATGTCACGGCTGAAAAAAGAAAGCACGTGGTTGTACAGTGATTTCTCAATGCGACAAAAACCAATACCTATCCCTCATCCTGTGGAAAGAACATAATTCCAATTTATGACAGTGTTTTCCCAATCTTTATGAAGCCAATGCCTTAACCCTGCCATGATTAACTGTCCATATCTAGACAGTGAGACTTGAACTCAATCTTCCAATTTAAAAAGCAAGTGTCACCGTCAGTGACTGGGAATGAAGAAAGTGCAATTCTAATGCAAGTGGGTTAAAAAGTTAGCTAGGATTAAATCCCTAAATGTTGTTCACTGGGCTCCTGGTTTGCACTGGAAACTGCAACGATGACCTGGTTTAGGGTGAAGGAGTAGATGACTGATCCCTGCACGATGCTAAGATGCAATCACTGACATACCTACCTATGGAGTAATAGAATGCTTTGGATCAGTCTGTATGCAATTACTCCAGGTGGAATTTCTCCA
This sequence comes from Stegostoma tigrinum, assembly GCF_030684315.1. NCBI lineage: Eukaryota > Metazoa > Chordata > Chondrichthyes > Orectolobiformes > Stegostomatidae > Stegostoma > Stegostoma tigrinum. The sequence goes on along the minus strand of NC_081356.1, from coordinate 13,785,222 downwards.
AATGGCCGTTTCAAAGATGTTGCCAGGACAATTATCTTGAGGAAGCAATAGCAAATACTTCCTTTATCCCCATGTTCTTCTTCCATAAGACATGGCACAAGGCACATCACAAACCACTCATTCCACAACGGTGACAGATTTTGAAGTAAATTTCCCTTTAATAATGGGTGTGTTCCAGACAACATGTCGTATTCCCACATCTACAAACACAGAGAACTAGAACCTATGGGATTCAGTGCATGAAAGCTTTAAACACATCTAATTTATCAACATTGATTCGATCAACAGAAATGCTTCTTCACACACAGACTGGACAAGTTCTGACTGGTTGTGATCTGATAGTTTTCCAAATCCACAAGGTAACTACAATGTAATTTGTTAGAGAAACCAACACCCAAATAATCAAACAGTCACTTACCCTGAAATTGGCAATCATACAACATCAATATCAGGTCTGCCAGAAACTGGAGTACACGATTCAGGTTGATAGAGTGCAGTGCTGAGGAAATGCCAGATTGTCAAAAGGTGTCAGCTTTTCTGAGGGGTAATAGATTCTCAGTTCAATCTGCCCTCTAAGGTGAATGTTAGATTTTTCAGAGCGCTATTCCAAGAAGAGCAGGGAATTTCTCTTGCTATAGTTCCCTTCAACTGAGGTCAACCAAGACAATGTGCTCGTGTCTCAGGACTGGAGATGGAACCCACAAACTTCTGACTCAAGTGGGAAGCTACGACTAGGCTTACAGCGGAACCCTGTTGCCTCAGCCTTCCACCCACATTTACCAATACACAGTTATTACATGACTAGAGTAATGAGAAAGACTTTGCTTCTGATGTACATAATGCAGCAAGACTGAAACAATTCGTGGATTGTGGAAAAGTGCCAGGACTGTTGTTATATCAACAAGGTTTCATTAAGTAAATACCAAGCAAATCTGCTTCAACGGCCAAAGTGCTAAATGTGGACATTTGAGGCTGATTAATTCTTGTGCAATACTTTCTGAAAATAAGAGATCCTTTATTTTCAACAAGATACTTGTTCATGAGCATAAACACTGCAATGTTGTTTTAGTTACAGGGCCAGCGTGCTTGTCATCTGGCAGAGTTTAACAGTAGCAGTGGAAAACAGCAGGCCATGGCCATTTTCAGGAGCGCCAAAGCTGGCTGCTTTCAGAGTTCCTAGCTCATCAAGGAGAAATTTGTCACCACACTTGCTGACATGAAGCAAATGCCCTGCCTCCAAGAGCTGTGAGCCACAGACCAGCAGCTGTGAAGTGCTGGTAGTGTCACCAACAGTGGCCATTGCTGGTACTATAGATGGTGCATGTTGCTGGAGCTCTTGAACCTGTGTTCATGTGAGACATGTGGGGTTGCGGGTGTCTGTCAGCAGGGTCTATCATGTCTACCTATCCAAAATACAGCAGCCCGAGAGACCAATCTTTTATTTAGTAGTCCCATTAATTTCTTCCTTTTGATTATTGTTCAAGGCTTATAAAGTTAGTATTAGTGAGTTCAAGGGAGTTACTAATCACTTCTAGATGTAAGCAACAGAGCTCAAACATCTGGTATGTCATTTCTGGAACTAAGGTGAGCTACGAGCTTATCCTGAAAGCTCTTTAAATGCTACAGTACATGAACAAGACTGGCAAATTGAGACTATTACAACTCAAAAATACAACCCAGCCATCGACAGAAAAAGAAAAAGTTCACTCAAGTGACGCCTTGGCAACTATCAACTGGCTCTGAATTCATCTATCTGCACAATACTTAATGTACCTTTTCACCCACTGCGACTCCAGTGTTTGCTCATGCAGAGGTTACTGTGTATACATGATGCACTGCACTTGTGCTTTCAGCCATTTCCATGGCTTGCAAGAAGTCACTGACTGCAACATTTTCCTAAAATGCAACCCCGTTAACAAAAGCATTTTACTGTAATTTAATTCTGAGTTGATCAGCACTGCTGCTATATCATTTTAAGAAAATCTGTCAGTGAGGTACATTACATCAAGGACCCCAAATGTAAAGCAGCATGTGACCAGTCAGTTATGCAGTTATAGTGTAGTCGTTACTGCAAGTACGTGGTTGCTGGGTCCCTAGAGTAGATCCATCTGATGGACTAACATGTAATACATAGACATTATGTTAGTAGCAAGCTTCAAATAAATTGGATTTAGTCATAGTTTACCAATGAGAGAGAGATATTGGGGAGTTTACTTAAAGAAGCCAAAAATGCATAAACACTACAGACAGTTTTTTTCCAGAGCTCCAAAAGCCAGTAGCTACCCAAACTAATGATAGAAAACAATGCAGCTGGCCTTTCAAGTAGCATGCTGAACTGAATCCCTACAGTCACAGCTCCTAAATCCCCAGAGAGAAGACCAAAGAGTTTTTAGGGCAGCAAATAATCAAGAATGAATCACAAACTCAGAGCAAGAAGTTGACTTCAAACTCCTGATTGCAAGGACTTGAAGCCTCTTTCCTGTGTAAAAGGGACTTGCGTATATATTTAACAACTGCTGTCGAAATGAATTAACATTTCAAACAACTGGACTGTGGGGCTTGGGTAGTTTAAAGTGGGGGATTATATGACAAAATCTCCAGGAATATGCTCAACCAGAACCGGATCTGAACTCTACAGTTTAATACCATCTCCACTGGCAGAATTCCTCAAGCAGGATGCATCCTTCTAACGTTACCTCCATAATCATCTCACGTTGGTGTAATATTCACAATGCTAGGTGACAGAACACTACTGGAAAAGCTCTACACAAACTACAGCAGGGGGCCACACCCAATCAGCTATGAGTAAAAGCCTTGCTGTAAGAGGAACTTTACATGCTCGTGACCCTTGTCTTGAAAAATGGAGGCAGCCAACTCTACAACGTGGGAAAATGTAACGTCATGCACTTTGCCAGCAAGAATAGTGGCTCTCAATGTTATTCAAAGAAAGACTGCACAAAGCTAAGGCATAGAAGAATTTGAGAGTCCTAATGCACAAATGACAGAAAAGGCTAGCATACAAGTCCAATAAGGAAATAGGAAAACCAAATGGAATGGTGGCCATCATTCCAAAGGGAATGAATATAAAAATAAGGAAGAACTTCTTAAACCACGCATGGCATTAGACTATAGCTAGAATCCTTTGAACACAGTTTGACCCCTCTAATCTAAAGAAAGGTATACTGACATTGGAGGCAGTCCAGAGAAGGCTCACTAGGTTGATAACAGGTAGGGAGAGACTTTCTTACGAGGAGAGTTTGAATAAGTTGGACCTATACCGACTTGGAAGAATGAGGCACGACCTTAATAAAATCAACATGATTCTTAGGGGAGTTGACAGATTAAATACAGAGAGATTGTTTGCCTTGGTGGCACAGTCTAGGATCAGAGGGTATAATTTCAGGGTAAACTGTCAGTGATTAGGAGGAATTTTTCTCAGGGGTTAGTGAATCTGAAATCCTTCACCGCAAAAGGACTGTCAAAGTTGGGTAACTAAATATTTTCAAAGCGAGCTAGACTTTAATCTGAGATAGATTTTAACTGGTAAGGGAATCAAGAGTCATGGGGAAAAGGCAGGAAAGTGAAGTTGAGGATTATCAGATCAGACATGATCTCATTGCAAGGCAGAACAGACTATCAGCTAAATGGTCTACTTTTGCTTCCACGCATTACTGCCTTTCAAATGATTTCATTGAAAATGGGGTTCCGTGACTAAAGGGTCAACGCAGACTCAATGGGCCGACTGAGCTCTTTCCACACAATCAGGATTCTTTGATTCTGTAACAATAAACATTACCACATTACACAACAGTTCAGAAAATGTTTTCTGGCTCTTCATTCCTCACTTCAACATAAGGATTCAAACAGAAAAAAGCTTTACTCACTCAGTCACAGAACTTGAGTGGGCCACTGTTCAATTACAGCAGTATGTGTGGCACACAGCTGTGTTTCAAACCTTCCTCTCAGGAGACTTGAGAATGTAATCTTTGACTGAAACCATCGTGCATTATTGAGTAGATTCTACACTGTCTATAGTCTGCTCATCAATGCTCTAGAGACTTCAGGAGCTTCTTGGTTATAAATTTCAATCTACACTTTAGACTCCAGAAAACCTAAGAGCCAGACAAAAAGCTTTATTTGATCTTCTACTTATTAACAAGCTGGAATGAAACATGATTCAAACAAGCTGAGACTTGCTCAGTCTAAATTCAACGTGAATGATTTGTTTGACTGCAGTGATCTGTTGCAGTTCTTCATACTACTTGTTACTAAATCCAGTCTAATCAAATTGTCACAATACTGGTTAATCGAACACTATAAACGAGTGTCCCAGTACAGCTGAACTTTGGTTCTGCTACAAACCTACCAGGTTGTCAGTGGCAGCAACTCCAGAACTTACTGTATAGGCAGCTGAAAGCACTGTTACCAAATGCAAGGCAATGGAAAGCTGGAATAATTGGAATGTTAAAATCCTGGAAAGGCAAAGGGCTGAGACATTGCAAAGAAGGGAGGGGTGGGGCCAAAGAGAGGCTTGAACGCTGGGTTTCAAATCAAACGTGTCACTAGACTGGGAGTCAGTCTATGTCAGTGGGCATGGGAGAATGGGTGGATGGTACTTTGTGAGAATCAAGAGATTCCTCCTACCTTTATACTGAAAGAAGTGTGCAAGGCTTGTTTGCTGTTTTGAGTGAAAATGGAAGATCCCTTGGTAATATTGGATATCCTAACCAATATTAATCACTCAACCAGCACCACTGCTCATTTATCTCATTGCTCTTTGTGGGTTCTTGCAAGTTGATTACCCCATTTTCCTATTACAACAGGAAGCAGATGAAAATGATTGGTTGTGAAGCACTTCTGAACACTTGGATGGAAGGCACTGTACAAATGCAACTGTTCTTTCTGCTAGTATACGCGCAATGTAAATCCCATCTCCCTCTCTGAACAAACGCTTTCAGGGAGCTGGCACAGGTACAACAGCATTTTACTTGTCCTGTAACATTCAAATGATCTTTGGTAGTTATTTCCACTGCTTATTTAAGAAACTGAAAAAGAACAGCATCTGTATCTCCAAGCAACAATATCAAGGATAATTAAACAGGAGGTGTAAACCTGATTAAACTGAAATTCAGGAGTGCTTGCTTGCCAAAATGAGAAAGCCCAACCACAGCCAGTCATGAATGGTGGTGAACAATGAAACAACTCAGAGGAGGATAAAGCACCACAAATCTCTCCATCCTCAAATGGAGGAAGCATAGCACAACAATATGAAAGATTGAAGCATCTGAAATCACCTTCAGTGACGTCCACCAATCTTTATCATGAGAATTGAATGAAAGTGTCCAGAGAAACAGATGAGCATTACCAGATACAACAATGGATACAAACCCTGACAACAGTACTGAAGACGTGAGCCAGAACTGGCTGCACCTCAAGCCAGGCAAGGCATTCACACAAAAAAAAAGGTCAAATCCAAACTAACCGATCGGCACCCCATTCGTCTATGTTCAGTTGTCAGTAAAATGATGGAACATGTTTAGATTGAAATGCAATCACGTACAAATGTCTGTCCTAGTCTGCTGTAGTCTAGAGATCTCTACCATGAGACACACACCATGTAGGGATTTACCTTGAGCTTCACTTTAATAAAGTCCTTGTGTTCAAAGTGTTGGGTTGCATTCTGGAAACTGAAGGGGTTGACAACAGTGCTATCAAGCAACACTTGCTCAGCTTTAACCTGCTCACCGATGCTGTTTTGGTTCTGGCAGGACCACTTGATGCTTGACTTCTTTTCAGTCTTGGTCCAAACATGCACAAACCAGCTGATTTTTTTCATCCTTACTCCTGGTGTCATTCCAGCTTTCTTGAATTTTGCAAATGTAACGCTGCACCTTTATGATCAGGACAGCTGCGTAAAGGGAGTTACAATTCTAAAGGATCACAGCTCCTGAAGATACAATGCAATCAAACTATAAAGACAATGACAAATTTTAGACGAGGTAGTGCAGAGGGGGCAGTTTTTTGGTGTTCTTGCAGAATTTACTTGCAAAAGAACACTTAAGTGTTTGGAGACCCCCCCATGTACAATTTCCCTCTCCTTTGGATGCCCCTACAGGAAGTATCCAAACCCTGCAATCAGGAATGGGCCAGCATTTTGTATCAACCTGAGCTGCACCGATATCAACTCACCTTGCAGGGAAATACCTATTTGTCTTAGTCTGCTGTAGCTGAGTGATCTCTACCATGAGGCTCACACCATATAGGGAGATACGTTAAGCTTGACTTTAATAAAGTCCTTGTATTCATCAAATTATTTGATTTCCTGGCCTACAAGCCTTGGCCAAAAACGCTGTGAGCTGTCACAATTTGAATCTCAACCACTGACAGATGAAGTTATTCAACAATCAGGGAGCGCTCCACCCGTTTATAATCTACTTTTACCAACATCACATCATTGCTTACATCAAGCAGCATTGTCGAATCATTAATCCTATAGTACTTGAACACACCCCTTACAGTGCCCGGCCATACACAGCCTTCATCCTAAGGTCAGTCAGATGACAGTCTATCAAATTAACTCAGCTCATTGTGGAACTCTTGCTTCAGATTCAGAGGGTTGTGGACTCAATTCCCACTTCAGAAAGCAGGGTATATAATCCAGATTGACATTTTGGCGTTGTACTGAGGGAATGCGGCATTCTCAGAAGGGTCATATTTTACATGAGGTCAGAAACTGGCCTGCTGCCTCTGATGAACATAAAAAGGCCCACTGGTGCTATTTTGAAGAGGAAGGGCATTTGCTTCCAGGTGATGTTCATCCCTCAACAAATGGCAATGTCAAGGTCAATAATTTTTTGCTGTTTGTAGGGCCTCACTCTGCTATGTTTCCTTACATTACAAGTGACTGCACTTCTAAGTATTTACTTGATCGTAAAATACTTTGGAAGGTAAACTCTTAAGTGGATAATACTTTTTTAAGAAAACTTTTTTTCCAGGTACAAGGTGTAGAGCTGGATGAACACAGCAAGCCAAGCAGCAGAGGAGCAGGAAAGCTGACGTTTTGGGTCTGGACCCTTCTTCCCGAAACATCAGCTTTCCTGCTCGGCCTGCTGTGGTCATCCAGCTCTACACCTTGTTATCTCAGATTCTCCAGCATCGGCAGTTCCTACTATCTCTTCCTTTCCAGGTAATTTTGTTCCTCTTCAGTGTTCAGATAGGCAATGCAGTCAGTATCTAGTAAACAGAATGGAAAAACTCATCTGCCCCAATCCATTTCTGCCTGAATCTTCAGTTATCATCAAACACTGCTTGATTTAAGATCCCACATAGGAACCAAGCAACTGAAGTCTGAAAACAACTTTATAAACATTTAAACTCCTTATTTCAGCCATTAAGATGTTATTACGCTACACTTTTGGATGTTCTGTAAATCACAGAGAATAGAATTAGAACATGCTTCAGGACGGCACAGGTCAATCAGATCAGTATGTTTGGAATTGTTGTTTGCAGCAAAAGGCTTCCAGTCTAATTCCTCTTTCCTCCTCATTCCAATACCTACATACTTGCCTTTGTCACAGAGAGACTGCAGCACAGAAACAAGCCATTTGACCCAACGACCTCATACTGAACTTCTCCCATTCCATCTCCCCCTATAAAAGTCTTTCAGCAAATCTGGCTATTCCACCTTCTCCCATGTGTGCGTATAGTTTTGTTTTAAGGCATCTAAGCCATCTGACTCATCCTATGGTACCAAGTTCCACATTCTAATCACATTCAGAGTGAAGACATTTCTCATTTCCCCATCAGATTTATTGGTTAACTTTTACATTCGCCCCTAACTTTACAGTCTCCTAAGTCCCCATAATGTCCAATCCATTTGCAATTTTAAAAGACATTCATCAGATCATTTCTAAGTCTACTCTTTTCTAAAGAAATCCTCCATCTGTTCAACTATTCGCAATAGCTGGAATGTCCCGTTTCTGGTATTGTCTCCAAGAGTCCGTCTTTTGTACTTTCTCGGGTACTTCCACGTGCTTCTTCTAGTACAGAGGCCAAAATCGTGCACAGTGTTTCAAAGTGTGGCCTGACCAGTGGCCTACAGAAGTTTAACGTAACTATAGTATGTTTACCACTTGAGAAATAAGTTTCAGGCTTGTATTTTTAATGCTTGCGCAGACATGAAGAGCGTTTTTAGTGATTTGTTCACATGAAACCCTGGATCCTTTTACTCTATTCACTTCCTTCCTTTCCAACGTACGTGTCAGTAAAGTATATCTCGCTCCTTATCAAACTACACAATTCCACATTAGTCTACATTAGTCTGCCATTTAAATTCCTGTAAATTCTGTAAATTATTATCTACTTATGTTACATCTTTTCTCAGTGTTAATATGCCTCCTAACTTGATACCTTCTGCCCATCTTGATATAAAAAGAAAAGGAACAAAGAAAATTACAGGACAGGAGCAGACCCTTCAGTCCTCCAAGCCGGAACTGACATGCTGCCCGTCACAACTAAAACCCCCTACCCTTCCGGGGACCGTACCCCTCTACTCCCATCCTATTCATGTATTTGTCAAGATGCCCTTTAAAAGTCACTATGGTATCTGCTTCCACTTCCTCCTCCAGGAGCGAGTTCCAGGCACCACCACCCTCCGTGTTAAAAAAAACTTGCCTCATACATCACTTTTAAACCTCATCCCTTGCACCTTAAACCCGTGGCCCCTGGTAAAAAGCTTCTTCTTCATCCTGGGGAAAAGCTTCCAACTGTCCACTCTGTCCATGCCCTTCATAATCTCTGTCAGGTCGCCCCTCAATCTCCGCTCTTCCAGTGAGAACAATTCAGGTTTCTTTAACCTTTCCTCATAGCTAATGCCCTCCATACCAGGTATTATCCCGGTAAATCTTTTCTGTGCCCTCTCCAAAGCCATGACATCCTTCTGGTGGTGTGGCAACCAAAATTGAACACAATATTCCAAATGCGGCTTAACTAATGTTCTATAAAACTGCAACATTACCTACCAATGTTATAACTGAATGCCCAGGCTGATGAAGGCAAGCATGCCGTATGCCTTGTTGACTACCTCTTCCACCTGCGTTGCCACTTTCAGTGATCCGTGTACCTGTACACCCAGATCCCTCTGCTTATCAGGACCCTTAAGGGTTCTGCCATTTACTATGTATTTTCCATCTGAATTAGATCCTCCAAAATGCATTACCTCACCTTTTCCCGGTATAAACTCCATCTGCCATCTCTCTGCCTAACTCACCAAACAGTCTATATCCAGCTGTATCCTCTGACAGTCCTCATTGCTATCTGCAATTCCACCAATCTTTGTGTAATCACAAGCTTACTAATCAGACCAGTTACATTCTCCTCCAAATCATTTATATATAATTACAAATAGCAAAGGTCCCAATACTGATCCCTGAGGAATGCCACTAGTCACAGCCCTTGATTCAGAAACACACCCTTTCACTGCTACACTCTGTCTTCTATGACCAAGCCAGATTTTTATCCATCTTGCAAGCACACCTGACCCCGTGCGACTTTACCTTCTGTATCAGCCTGCCACGAAGGACCTTGTCAAAGGCCTTACTGAAGTTCATGTAGGTAACATTCACTGCACTCCCCTCATTGATCATCTTTGTCACTTCCTCAAAAATCTGCACCAAGTTAGTGAGATATGATCTCCCTTCACACAACCATGTTGCCTCTCGCTAATACACCCATTGATTTCCAGGTGGAAGAGTAAATTCTGTCTTGAAGAATCCTCTCCAATAGTTTCCCTACCACTGACATAAGGCTCACTGGCCTGTAATTAGTTGGATTATTCCTGTTATCCCTCTTAAGCAAAGGAATAACATTGGCTAATCTGCTGGATTTCTAGAAGGCCCTTATCATGTCATTTGTTCCCAAATCCAGAATATTCATCTAAAATTACACAAACACTGATTCTTGGGAGTACCATTTTCTACCTTCTTTCAATCTATTTAACTACACTTTACCTCTTCTCCTGACTTGCTATTTTTAAACGAATGTTCTACCCATTCAGCTATTTGTTCACATTCTCCAATTGACTTTATAATGGGCCTATCAAATACCATTTTTACAGATCTGGGAAGGTCACATCTGCTGCATTTAATCTTGTCTGTTCTTTCTGTCATCATCTTTTCAAATAGTTCTATTAGATCAGTTACACGTGCCAACCTTTTAAAATCTTGATAAATTATTCCTAATTATATTTTGCGTCTGCTAATTTGAGAAGTTATTTCCTCTCACAACAGCATTCAAATTTTTAAAATTCATCCCAGGTGCATTGCTGCTTTAGGCAGCCTGCACAGACACCCTCCGTCAATACTACAGCAATTCTGAGATTGGTTCCTCCCAAACTTTAGTGATTGCTCTTTTAATGATTTCCACTCTTTCTCTACCTCTTAAATATTTCCCCAGTTTACTTTAATTTTAGCCTTATTTCCTCATAACACAAAAAATTCGAAAAAAAAGTTAAACTTGTCCTACCAGTGTCGTTCCTGATCGTAATCTTGAACCTTACATTGCAGAGTCACTACCAGCAACATACCCTCCTGCTCTTAATATTACCTGTTCTGATCCATTACCAACATATGATCCAGCAGTGATTCTTGTTTTGTTGGCCTTTTTATGTACTGTTTCCCTTTTCCCAACAAACTTCAGCTAATATGCTTGGAGGGATTTGGTATCTCCTGTGATTATTATTCTATGCCTGCTATTTACCTTGTAATTTTGGCAGAGATAATGGGAACGGCAGATGCTGGAGAGTCCGAGATAATGAAGTGTGGAGCTGGATGAACACAGCAGGCCAAGCAGCATTTTAGCAGCCCTTTTTCTGATGAAGGGTCTAGTCCCGAAACGTCAGCTTTTGTGCTCCTAAGATGCTGCTTGGCCGGCTGCGTTCATCCAGCTCCACATTTTGACAAAATTACAAGATAATAATCTCTTAATTTCACTTATTATTATTTGACCTAAAGTAATTTAATCCATATAGATTCTGCATCTATTTAATGACAGATAGATCATTCTCTCTATCACCATAAAGTTTATTTAACTGGTACAGTTATTCCACATTCCTTGCTAAATGTTCTATAACTGGCAATATTTAGTGGCCGATCTGTCTTCTTTGTAGCCGAATTCCAGTCATTCCAACTATATCCAGACCATTCTATTGTTATTCCATTTGCTTTGAATGCTATGAACACTTTTGTACATTTCATTCATTCGTATGTGAGTCGCTCTTTCACAACTGTCTTAATCTGATCTCTAGCCATTAGAATTATCTTTATCCCCTTAGTTTGTCCTTTGCTCTCTTTAACAGTTAGTTTTGCCATTTTTAGCAGTTCCCTCCTACACAAAAATCAAAGCTTTATAACAGTTGTCGATATCTACTACAATCTTAGTCCCAGCCCATTGAAACGCATCCCACCCCCAACCATTGAATTCCTTTCTGTCCTAGTACTGGTGCCAGCACCCCACAATCTAGAACACCTCTGTTACCAGATGTTGGCTTTCCTAACCCATTTGTCCCTTCACCAATTTGATCATGACTTAGCTGTCCTGCAATTATTATTTGTTAACCTTGATTTTCAATTTAGCTCCATGATGCTTAACTTAGATTAATCACACTTTTATTCCTCACTCTTAAGGGTCTTGTGGCACAGTGATAACTCCACAGATGTGTCATAACTTATCTAAACAAGTTAATTAAAATACTTATTCTTCACTTATCTTTTAGTATTCTGCTTACTCTAATTCCACACCCTTCCTCACTCCTTAATATTTCTCTCAGTTTAATCACACTTTCGTGATTAAACCTACACCATTTAATATTCTACCCAGTTGGAGTCCAGTATCCTGCTCATTCCTGTACTGTTTGATATTATACCTTTTTCAAACCACTTAATTTCTTTCTAAATGGAATTAATTATTGACTATTTCAACTATTTTTGAGGCAGAGAATTCCAGTCTAGCCATTCTATATATGTATATACAGAAAATATTTTCAAACCTTCCCTTTAATCTTATTCTCCGATTACATTATAATGTATTCCTTTTCATTACCATTTCAGTGAATGGTAAAAACAGCAGTTATGGTTTATTTAATCAAAACCTTTTATGAGCTCAAAGGCGTCCGTTTGATAACTTCTCAAACACAAGTGATGCACAGTGACTGCTCTTTATAACCAGAATGAACCCAATACTCCCAATAATTAAATATCTTCTATGTCAAAACTGCAATGGGCCATATCTTAAAGGAACATTCTACATCTGTGCACGTGGGGAACAAAAATGTAGCAAAGTACAAGTTCACATGATAACAAACAAATATTGCTGTTACAAGAAATCAAATATTCCCTTTTGAAGCGAATCAAAACATTTCTACAAATCATTAGACAATCAACTCAAAATAAAATTGCCAACTCAAAGACAAGACTCAGCCGATTCCTTGTTTTTAAAAAAACCAGGGTGCACTCGGCCTCCAGTAATCACTTGTGCTACAAAGCTCAAGACTGTGAGAGACACTGTTTCATTCGTAGGCACCGTATTCATCTTTTTGAAGAGAGTTATTAGAGTGAAAAATAAAAAGTGACTCAGCCCATTGCATTTCCACACATTGTGGACTAAAATTAGAATAAACAAACCACATTTCCCACATCCTGCAGCAGCAAGAAAATGGCTCTGTCCTGTTTGTACTGCAGTTATTACAGCTGCAAACGTTGCTACGGCATAATACACTAGCCAACCTCTTGGCTCACTGTCCTGGTTAAATCACTGCCCCAGCTACGATCGTGGAAGCTTTGTTGGCTCCAATAATTGGGTCATCGACTCTGACAGATTTTCCCCATAGGCTTAAAAATTGGAAGAGGAACCAGGGGTGCCATGTGTGCAACGGTGTTGAGGCAGAAGTAGAGGACAAGATAAGACCAATAACAAAGGCCTCCTTCATTTTGATCAGATAAATGCTACTGCTTGAACTGCTCTTAAATGCTTTTAAAGTAATGCAAATTGGTGAGCTGTGATTTGTTGCGTTTCACAAAAACATAGGCCTCTGCTGCCCTACGCATTGCTGCACTCTAATAACTTGCTGCCATTGTTAGTTTCCAGGTTGCTATGTAAAAACTGAAGCATGATGTCTCTCCATCATTACCACTTGATCTATTTCAGACAACTTTATCCAATAAAAGTGAGCTGATAAGATGCAAAAGAAATGTCAGGGTCTCAAACAGCAGGACTCTGTCAAACTTTATATCGTGATCCAGCTCATGGAAAACTGGCATCCTTCAAAGAAATGCTCAGCCTGTGTCTCTTCATGCAAGGGATTATCTTTTGCTGTGTTCGAAGGGGTGTAATCCAGAGACCCAGGTTCAGTTTCTGTGTACGTGGGTTCAAAACACACCATGCATTAAATCTTAATTAAAAATCTAGCCTAATGGCTGCGATGTAACCAATGTCATAATGCCCTTTAGGAGAGGAAATCTGCTAACATTACATGGTCTGCCCTACACACGAGTCCAAACCCACAGCAATATGGTTACCTCTCAAGTGCCGTGGTGAGCCACTCAATTATATCATATCACTGAGACCTAAACAAAAAATGGAACTGGACAGAGTAGCCAGCATCAACCCAAGCACTGGCATACACAGCTTTGTAGACCCTGCAAAAACTTTACCAACATGTGGGGGCTTGTGCCAAAGCTGGAAAAGGTGCACAGACTCCTCAAGCAACAGCCTGACAGTCATACTTTGATGCCAATATCACCAATGGCTGGGCATTCGCTAAAAAAGTCATTCATGGAATGAGGGAGTTGCTGACCAGGCAGCATTTATCAGCCATCCCCAATTGCCCAGAGGGCAGTTAAGAGTCAATCACATTGCTGTGGGTCTGGAGTCACATGTAGGCCAGACCAGGTAAGGACGGCTGTCTGTTTCCTTCCCTGAAGGCCATTAGTGAACCAGGTGGGTTTTTCCGACAATAGATTCACAGCCATTATTAGACTCTTAATTCCAGATATTTACTGAATTCAAATTTCACCATCTGCTGTGGAAGGATTTGAACCAGAATCCCAGAACATTGTCTGGGTTTCTGGATTAACAATCCAGTTATCATACCACTAAGCAATCACCTTCACCCCACTGGCAGGATAAAACTAATGAAATGGGTTACTGTCAACTCTAGCAGCAAGGTGCAAGTGACTGCCCTTGACATCAAGGTAGCATTTGATTGAGCATGGCATCAAGAAGCCCTAGCAAAATGCAGTATATGGCAGTCAAGGGGAAAATTTTCCACAGATTAAAAGCATATCAAGCAAAAAAAGGAAGTTGGCTGTGGTTGTTGGACCAGCCATATAAACATTGCGGCTACAGGATATTGGCATCAGACAAGAACAAAATTAAAGTTAATTTAGTGCAACTAACAGTAGAATAGCTAAGATATGCTTTAACTTCAGGAGGGTGCTGGAATACTTGTCTGAATGATTTCAGTTCCAACTATACTCAAGCAGCATCCAGAGAAAAAGTAGCCTGCTTGATTGACACCCCACCTTCAACATTCATTCTCTGCAGCGTGGCAGCAGCATGTACCAACTCACAGAAACTCACCATGGCTCCTCCAACAGGGGAAGCACAATGGCTCAGTGGTTAGCACTGTTGTCTCAGTGTCAGGGACCTGAGTTCAATTGCATCTTCAGGAGACCGTCTGTATGGAGTTTGCATATCCTCCCCGTGTCTGCACGCGTTTCCTCCCATAGTACAAAGATGTGCAGGTTGGGTGGATTGGACATGGGAAATGCAGGGTTAGAGTTGTCAAAAGGGAGTTGGGTCTGGGTTGGATGATCTTCACAGGCTCAGAGTGGACTCAATGGGCTGAATAGCCTGCTTCCACACTGTAGGGATGCTAACAGCACTTTGCAAAACCCACAATCTCTACCACCCAGATGGACTTGGACACACTACTGCCTGCATGTCCCTTTCCAAACCACTCACTATCCTGAATTGGTAATATATTGCCGTTTCACTGCAGTTGCTGGAATAAAATCCCAGAATTCCTTTCCCTGAAGGAGTTCAAGGAGACACTTCATTATCACCTTTCTCGAACAAATAAAAGTATTTGTCAGTTCTATAATGAAGTTAGTTCCTCATTGAGCTGTGGTGAAAATTATATCTAACTTGGTCCTTCATACATTGTTTCCTACTATTAGTCCAAACATAGCACTAACACAGCTCGACATCTTTCAAAACATATTTCATGTTTTCAGATTGGGATCTCTGTAACCTAAGGCACTAAAGATGGAGGCAGGAATGTCTCTCCAAGGTTCCCAAATTATTCTCCATTTGTTGGTTATGAGATCTTATTTTTCTTGGGGCCTAGAGGAACATTCCTTTTCAATCCTTTCATAGTTTTGTAAAATATCCAGACTTTTTGTCATCTGTCTTCGGCTAGTAAGTATGCTTTGTCTAGTGCTATTAACAATTAAAATGTTTCTTGATTGGCCTTACAAGAAATTTTCTTACAACCATATTTCCTGCTGGTGTGAATTTCTCTCAAACCTACAGCAGTCATTTGCTTTACATTCTAATCCATGAACAGGTTGTGACCTCTAATCCCATAATTGTAAGGATAGGATCTGTAAATATACACAACACAGAGAAGGCCCATTACAATCACTTTGACCCTGTCAATGAAGTACCTGTTCCCAGATTCCTACACTTACCCATAACCTCCATTTTTTCTAGACAAATACTGATTCATACTCCTTTTGAAATCCAACAGATTCTGCTTTCACCACTCGTTAGGTATTTTGTGACTTAACAACCCTTACTAAGTAAAGGTCCTAAAATCACCAAATGAGTAAAGTTTTGTTTATATATCTAGCTCCCAAATTATCAATCTTTGGAAAGCAATTTCACCACTATCTCATCAAAACCCCTCATATTGTGAGCAGTCAGATTTCGTGACCATTTGCTCTAACAACATGAAGTTTCTGCTGCCTGTCCTTATAACGGAAGATTCTCAATCCCAGTATTACCTTCAGCACACTCTCTGGCCATGATAGCTTTCCTAAAGCAAGATGCTTAATTTGTTATTGCTCAATAGGTGCCTTTTGATAGCACTTTCCAACACATTGCAGATGATTGCAAGTAGCCTGATGGGGTGGTAGTTGGCTGTGTTGGATTTGTCCTGCATGTTGTGGACAGAGGATACCTGCACAATTGTCAGTTAAATGTCACTGTTATAGCTGTACTTGTACAAATTGGCTAGAGGCATGGCAAGTTCTGAAGCATAATCCATCAGTACTGTAGCCAGAAAGCTGTCAGGGCCACAGCCTTTGGAATGTCCAGTGCCTACAACCATTTCTCAATCACATGGACTGAACTGCCTTGGTTGAAGATTGGCATCGGAGGCTGGGAACCTCAGGATGACTGGGAGATGGATAATCCTCTTCACACATCTGGCTGAAGACAACTGTAAATGTTTCAGTTTTGTCTTTGCACTGATGTGCTGGCTCAATTATCGATCGTGGCGATGTGTGGGGAATCTCCTCCTCCAATGCAGTGTTTGATTGTCCACTTTCATTCATAACTAGGTATGACTAGATTGTAGAACTGATCTGATCTTTTAGCTTGGAGATTGCTTAGCTCTGCCCAGGCTGTTCCTGGCCTGCCCTTCTATAAATACTGGATGGCGCCAGGGAAAACAAGGTGACATTAAGGATATTGAATCAACAGGAAAATATTCCACAATGTACTGACAGCTCACAGCTCCTCCAATTCCTTATAATAAAATAAAGCACTGCAGATGCTGAAAATCTGAAACAAAAAAAGAGAAATTGCTGAAGAAACTCAGGTCTGGCAGCATTTGTGGAGAGAAAGCATAATTAATGTTTCAAGTGCAGTGTTCCTTCTCCATGCAATTTCTGTTTTCCTTTGATTCCTCACTGAGCGAAAGGCTTTTGCTCACATTACAAGAGGCACTTTCACTACTTGGGAGCATTGTGCATCCGAGCTTCACTCTGAACTGCAATCTATCAAAGGATCAGGGGTATCAAGCTGGGCCTAAGTGACTCTCTAACTTCAAATAATGTTGATCTTGTTGATATTGATCTTGCCTAGCATATACCCTGTGCAATGTAACCTATATGTCTCTAAGTATTTTTGTCACCCAATGATCTGTAATGCCTTTGCTTATTATGACCTGCCTGTAGTGCTTATAAACAAAGCTTTTCACTGTACTTAGGTACACATGACAATGGGTGGCATCATTGTGGCACTGCAGGAGGCCCCTGATGGACATGTCGTCTAAAGAATGGGAGGGGGAGTGGAAATGGTTTGCGACTGTGAGGTGCAGTTGTTCATTGCGAACCGAGCAGAGGTGTTCTGCAAAGCGGTCCCCTCCCATTCTTTAGATGAACCATTTCTACTCCCCCTCCCATTCTTTAGATGACATGTCCATCATAGGCCTCCTGCAGTGCCACAATGATGCCACCCGAAGGTTGCAGGAACAGCAACTCATATTCCGCTTGGGAACTCTGCAGCCCAATGGTATCAATGTGGACTTCACCAGCTTCAAAATCTCCCCTTCCCCCACCGCATCCCAAAACCAGCCCAGTTCG
Organism: Stegostoma tigrinum; assembly: GCF_030684315.1. Classification (NCBI taxonomy): domain Eukaryota; kingdom Metazoa; phylum Chordata; class Chondrichthyes; order Orectolobiformes; family Stegostomatidae; genus Stegostoma; species Stegostoma tigrinum. Next base: position 13,767,577 of record NC_081356.1, on the reverse strand, counting down.
TCCCCTCCCCCCACCGCATCACACAACCAGCCCAGCTCTTCCCCTCCACCCACTGCATCCCAAAACCAGTCCAACCTGTTCTTCCTCTCACCCATCCCTTCCTCCTACCCCAAGCTGCACCTCCATTTCCTACCTACTAACCTCATCCCACCTCCTTGACCTGTCCGTCTTCCCTGGACTGACCTACCCCCTCCCTACCTCTCCAACTATACTCTCCTCTCCACCTATCTTCTTTTCTCTCCATCTTCGGTCCGCCTCCCCCTCTCTCCCTATTTATTCCAGAACCCTCACCCCATCCCCCTCTCTGAAGAAGGGTCTAGGCCCGAAATGTCAGTTTTTGTGCTGAGATGCTGCTGGGCCTGCTGTGTTCATCCAGCCTCACATTTTATTATCTTGGATTCTCCAGCATCTGCAGTTCCCATTATCACAGGGTGATTGATGACAGCTTTCACAGGACAGGCTGTTCTGCATGCTTTGCCAGTCAGAATAAGCTGGTGCTCAGGGATTTACATGGCTTGCCACAGGTACCAGCAGTCACCAACTGCACGCGTGGAGCAAACAATGCATACCCCAAAATACCCAGGAGTATTCATTAACCTCAAGCATTTCCACTCCATGATACAACTGGCATGGAGCCACAGAAAGATGTTCATTCAAAAGTAAAAAGCTGTGGAAATCTGAAACAAAGACCAAATATTCTGGAAATACTCAACCAGTCTAGTAGGGTCCATGGACAGAAAAATAGTTAACTTTTCAGATTTGTGACCTTTTAACTGAACTGGAAACAGATAGAGAGGTAACAAGTTTTAAACAAGCACAGCAACAGTGGAATGTGGGAAAGACTCTTGTGGCACAGTGGTAGTATCCCTACCTCTGAGCCAGGAGGCCTAGGTTCAAGTGCCAGCTGCTTCAGAGGTATACAATAATATCTCTGAACAGGTTGATTAGGGGAGGAAAACAAAAAGAAATGCCAGAAAAGAACAAAAGGGGTGGTCTATGTTGAGTGGAAGACAGGAGAGATGAGAGATGTTATTGCAAGGATGTGCAAGTTCCCCAGACAGTCACCACGATGCTTCCTTTCTGCATCAGTCTATTTTTGTTGCTCTGCTCACACCTTGAAGCAAACCTAGTCTGGAGAAGTATAATGTGAATGACTGTGAGATTAATGCAAAAACAGGAAGGCAGATCATGACCTGAACGATGATAGAAAAAGGGAGAAGTGCAATGACACCTGGGTGCCCCTGTACATCAGTCGCTGAAGGTAAGCATATAGGTGCAGAACGCAGTGAACAAGGCAAAACTTTATAGCAACAGGATTTGAGAAAAATAGCAGGGATGTCCTACTACAATTGTACTGGGCTTTGAGACCACACCTGGAGTATGTGCACGGTTTTGGTTTCCTTATCCAAAGGCAGGCATTCTGGCTATGGCGAGTGTGCAGCAAAGGTTTAACCAGACTGATTCCTGGAATATCAAGACTTACGTATGACTAGAAACTGGATCGGTTAGGTCTAATATACAGTGAAGGGAAATCTCAGAAATCTATAAAATCCTAGTAGCACTGGACTGGGTAAACACAGATAGGACATTTTTGACGACTGGAAGGTTTAAAACCACGGAGTCACAGTCTAAGGCTGACCATTTAGGACTGAGATGAAGTGAAATTTCTTCACCCACAGAGACACAAACCTCTGGAATTCTCTGCCGCAGGAAGTGGTTGAGGCCAAAACCTTCAATGTTTTGTTCAAAGTGATAGATAACATTCTTAGGACTAACAGGATCAAAGAATATAGGGAGAAAGAGGAACAGGACACCGAGTTGGATAATGAGCCATGATCATAGTGAAGGGTGGAGCAGGCAGCAAGGGGCAAATAGCGTATTCCTGTTCCTTTGAGTTCACATACTTCTAACCTTACAGCTGGCTGTTCAGAAACCAAAAATACTCACTGAAACCATGACTGTTGAAGAATCCAACCAATAAGCCCTCAAGTGATACGCTGAAAGCCAGACGATAACCAGACATTACTGGAAAAAACCATCAGGTTGTGGAGAGATCTAGACACTCTTCAGGACACAAGAACCAGTGTCTCCAGAACAACTCTGATTGCTATGCTAGGCAGTCAGAAGGAACAAGGCACACAGTAATCTTCATTTTCTTCTGAAAATGTTGCAGCTGGTGCCTTAGCAGCCGCAGCACACGCTTAAGCTTGGGATGCCCATTTTATTGCAAAGTTCTTACATGGACAAAGTGAAAGATTACAAGCAAGACTATAAGACTACTCCTCTAAACTCCATTACACCACTGCTTCTATGACTGCTTCTTGTATGTGGTAAAATGAAACCCCAGTTAGTGCCTGCCACTTGGATGTAATTAAACACAAATTAATTTGGGGCGGCACAGTGGCTCAGTGGTTAGCGCTGCAGCCTCACAGCACCAGGGACCCAGGTTCGATTCCAGCCTTGGGCGACTGTCTGTGTGGAGTTTGCACATTTTTCCCTGTGTCTGCGTGGGTTTCCTCTGGGTGCTCCAGTTTCCTCCCATAGTCCAAAGATGTGCAGCCTAGGTGGATCGGCTGTGCTAATTTGTCCACAGTGTTCAGGGGTGTGTGGGTTATAGGGGGATGCTTCAAGGGGCAATGTGGACTTGTTGGGCCAAAGGGCCTGTTTCCACACTGTAGGGAATCTAAAATTTAAACCTTAACAGGCACGGTCAGCGAACAGGTTTTGAAACTAGCAGGCAGAGACTATTTAAAGCAAACACGTAACCTTGATTTTGGCTAAGATGCACCCACTATTGAGTCAGGGGAACATAAATAGTGGGAGAGGAGACTGGATGAGAAAGGTCAAAAGGAAGCAGCGAATGGTGAAAGAGAGATGTGCGCAGTGAAGGGCTCACAAAAGGAGCTGACTGTCTAGCAGTCTTCTTGAATTTCAAAAACCAAGCATCCCTGACACACCTAGCTCCATTGATTAGTCTTCATGTTCATCCAGATATTCATCCAAAATGAAAATGCCTCAAGCTAGGCAGCAGCCAAAAGATGGCAAATCAGGCAAGTAGCATAAACAAATAACATGCAGTACAATAAGTTAGACAGAAACTTCACATTCTCACAGCGTACAACCGATCCATATACAACAAAAAGGTTGTGGTTCAAAGCTCACTTCAGAAACCTGATTACAAGGTTGAGGCTGCTGTGGTATACAAATCTCTGCTCTTTTTCCTGGCATTTTCACAACTCCTGTGGCTTCAGTGGTTCAGATTTCTGCTCTGGATACAGAATTGCTCTTGGTCATCAATCTCTAGGTTTTGTGCCTCAGGAACACCGGAAAAGATCTATGTCAGAGCAGACTTGGTCACTGAACGATGAAGGAACATAAGCTCTTGATTGGGAGTGGGGTAGGATGTTCTCTGTCAATCAGAAAGTAGCTAATATCACATAACCATTTAATAAAGCAGGCAGAGGCAAAGCAGTGAATTTCAGGATGGACAGGTTGACCAGTCACTATTGTCAATAAGAAAACCTTAACATATTTAGGCAAAGTTAACATGGTTTATCAAAAAAGTTTGACAAATTTATTTACACTTTTTTGGGAACGCAATTAATAGGTGAAATAAAGAGGATCCAGTAGATTGCCAATAGCTATTGAACAAGGTGCCATATACAAGATTCAGAGACTGAACAGAACTCAAGAGTTATTGGCATAAGGGATTGGCAAATAGACAGAAAGCAGAGAGTAGGAACATATGGGCATTTTCAAGTTGGTCAGTGATAGTTGGAGGAGTGCAACAACAGCAGTGATGGTGCCTCAGTGACTTACTATTTATATTAGAGATTTTGGTGAAGAGACCTGGGGTAAAGTGTCTAATTTTGCTAACAAAACGAAGCTAGGTGGGACAGAGTTTTTAAATAGGAGGTGCAGCTTTTGACAACTGATTCCCATTCTGAAATACCCAGCAAAGATGCACCTATTTTCTTTAAAACCTTGCAGTTTGAACAGTTCACCATCCCCACTCTCGTAGTTCTCCTTGACCTCAGGAATCACAGCAATTTTCAATGTGTAATGGGAACAAATAGGAAGCAATGCTCTAGGGGAATGCAAGTATCAATGGGCAAGAAAGCAGAATTGAGGTCCAAGATCAGCAAGAATCTTACTGAAAGCCAAAAGGTGGCCTGAGCAGCCCTAAGGCTGACCTCTGCTCAACTTTCTCATGTTCTTATCAAAGAACCAGAGATGGCCACAAGGGCCAGAAAACTGAGCTGGGCAAAGTGAACTCATTACCTCATTTAATGTCTATCTGCTGCTAAAACTAACAGTGCAGTCATAACAGTTCACCTTTACATAATGACTTCACAAGAAGTTTCTCAGATGCCTTTGAGGGAAAAGCTACAATTCAAGGGAGTTTTAGTAAGATAAGCCACAGATCACATGTCCCAAAATTCACAGCAAACTGTCAAATTCAAAGACAGAAAAAGGTCTGAGAACTTCCAGAAGATTCTTCCTTAATTCAAATCCACAGGCAGAGGGAGCAAGAGGGAACAGTTAGGAGTGGTGATCCAAAACGTGGGCAAAAAAAAAATCTGTAGGTGGAGAAGAAAGAAGCACATATTGCTTGAATTACAGTGAACTTGTTCTTATAGCTGATTGGAATGCTCCATTCCAGATGCCAGATTCAAGATTGTGCTGGATTCCACTTCCGTAACCAAGAGCTACTCCAATATCCTGCTCTGCCTGGAAACTCAGCCAGAAAATTCAGAATATGCAATAATCTTCTGGATAGTCTTTGAGCTTTTACTGTAAATGTACACAACCAGGTTACCAGAACTTGGCTCATTTGATCAGTTGGAGTGGGATAAACCCTTTCATAGCCATTAAATGGATACCAATAAAAGTGAGAAGGATGAACAGCTTTAGTTTGACGTGTTTATTAAAAGTAGTAAATGTTGCTTAGCTATGCAGCACCTAATTTTGAGTCACAGTTAGAAATAACAGAGAATTGCTGGGTAAGTTTGTTATGTGGGTGCCTTGACAAGGTTAGCATTTATTACCTATTGTTAATCTTTCTCAAAAATGTGAAGTTGGGCTGTTTTCTTTTGAAATTTGATAGAACACAGTGGTTTACCAGGTTACTTGATAGGGCAGTTTAGCGTAAACCATGTTTAAGTGGAATGAAATTCACATACCTGATGGGGTACAAGGAACTGATTTCCTCCTTTAAAGCAAATCAGCTTGCCAACACGTTACCAGTGTCACAGTCCAATTTGCTAACATTTTGTTTCCTGATTTTTAATAACTGAATTCTTGTCTTTAAACTGCTGTGGTAGAACTGCATGTCTTGCTCCCTGGATTGTTAGTCCAGACCTCTGAATCGCTAGCTCAGCAACAAGTTAAAAAAAGCACACTAGCACTGACAGTTATCAACAGTTCCACCCACTCCAACTCTCACATTGGCATCACAAAGCTCATACAGACGTACACCACAGCTCCAACTAACTACTCCTTCTCTGCTTCTTAAATTGTCACAAGGTAATCCTCACAGTGATAATTAAAAATATTCGATATAAGTTGGGGCAGCTTTAAAATGGACTGTAAGCACCATCTCAAACCTGGTCCAATAAGCCTCACTCATTCACCTTGCTCTAATGTTTGGCACTGTTTGTTCGTGTGAAAATTGGCCACAGAATTTACTACAAATTTACCACACCCAGAAAATTGACAAATCTGAGTCATTTAGAGTCCTTGCTGATTTACTATAATGACTGCAGTCTTTCCATATCTCTTCAACTTTGCTTTGATCCACTGGGGTTGGGCCAAATCAGAACATAGTAATTAGGAGCAGGAATACACAATTCAGCCTTTCAAGCCCACTCCATGATTTAACATGATCATCCCTGATCATATCCTCGTCTCAACACTACTTTCCTGCTTGCAATCCATAACCCTTAATCTCACTTTTCATCAGAAAAGTACGTATTTCTTTTTTGAATCTATTGATTAATTCCACTCCACTTCAATCTGGGACAGCAAGTTCCACAGATGGACAACCTGAGAGTAGTTTTTTTCTCTACATCTCAGTTTTGAACCTACCTCCTCTTACTCTGTATCTATTACCTCTTGTTTGAGACAGTCCCACATGAGGGAAAATCTATTCAATGTTCACCTTCGCATTTTATACACCTCAATCAGATATCCCCTCGTTCTTCTGAACTCCAAGTAAATAAATTCAAAGCACTTGGTTACAGGGCTACTAAATAAAATTCTAATCCCCTTATATTCACACACACACACACACACACACACACAAAAACAGACTGGGGAAAAACAGATTATTTGTGTAAGTAGAGAAAAATGGAAATATCAGCTCAGTCATCTTTGCTGCCCGATCCTAATGTGCAGATGATCCTACTTTGGCTAATCAGGTCCTTGGTGATCAAATATCTTTCTCCGTAAGAGTCCTCTTGTTTGTAAATAGTACAAAGTAAAGTGATTCACTTTAGAATTGATGTCAATTCTAAAGTCACACCTGCTGCAGATAAGATAACGGAGATGAAACTGACTTTTTTTTCCATTGCAAAGACCAGGAAAACAATGACACACCCTTCAGCCTTTTCTCTCTGTCTGGGTCTCTGACTTGTTTCCACTTCCAGCCTGCTCTCTTAGCTTTACTTGTAACTGGCTAATTCACTCCTGATTGAGGCTGAGTTCCTGCAGACAAAAAAAACAGAATTCACAATAAGTATCAAATTCCTTTCTGTGAAATTTTGCGCATACCTGCTTTTAAACAGACTTATTTCTCATTGCAGTCCGCAGTTTTTAAAAGACACAAAAATAAAAGACAAGGTTCTTACATTTGATCTCTGTGCAACAAGATTATTTTCCCCAAAATTACAAACTAGAGACCAAGTTAAAATAGACAAACATACTGGTACAACTTCAAGCTAACTGTAAATGTAGCAAAGTTTAAAACTGTTAACACTGATTCTTACAATTTGGATGTGTACCTCCTGTAACTGGGCTGTCTTTTATAGTTGTAAAATAATGTTCAAATTCCCTGTGCTTCATCAGCTCCCTCTCCCACATATCTGTTCCACAGCCTCTGCCAATTCCTAATTAACCTGTCAATCTAACAAATGCAGTGCTCTGCTCTGCACTCTGACCTAGCATCATGCAGTAGAACAACACAAAGCCCTAAAGCGAGATGCAGCATAAGCATCACTAGAGGAAATGTCTTATAGCAATGGCAAACATCCTGAAAGGCATCAGCGCTTAGCGCATGTGCAAACACACACGCTTTTATAAACCACCCTGTTACAAAAGAACCAAGATGTTTAACATAAAAAAAAAATGCTGTTAGAAAATCTCAGGTCTGCCTCCATCGCTAGAGAACTAGATGTTCAAATCCAATATGACCCTCCTTTGAGGGATCAATGATCGATTGATATGACAAAGGAGGAGTTCTCTGCTCTACAAAATTGTATCTTGACCAAAATTAATTCCCATAAGGAGCAGCAATCATCACAGTTCATTGCCATCGGAACCATGTTAAATTGTCACACAAATGGTCACTATAGCCTCCTGTAAATATATACCATTAGTATAAAACCAATGTATAATACTGAGTTTGCTCCAATAAAATCTTTTTAAAAAGAAATATTTATTGCCAGGCTGTTATTTGTTGCATGTGTTTTCATTTCCAACTGGTATGCAAGTCATCATATGTTGGGTTACATTTAACAAAATTCAAACCACAAGGAGGTTTGAAAGACTGCACAACTATTTGACACCCTGACCTAGGGGACCCCTATGTAATGCAACATTTGTCCACATATACACGAATACATAACATATTCTTGCTTGCAATGGTTGTATAAAAATGGTGAGGTGGTAGTTTTGTCACAGGACTAGTAATCCTGAACCCCAATCTGGGGATTTGGGTTGAAATCACTTGTGATAGATTGTGAAATTTGAATTCAGTAAAAGTACAGAATTAAAAAGAAAAATGCTGCTATAATGGTGACCATGATCACTGGCGTCAATTACCATAAAGATCCATTTGGTTTTTCACTTAACGAACTTAAGGGAAGGAAATCTGCTATCCTTCCCATATCTCGCCTCCAAGTGATTCTTGACCTACAGGAGTGTGGTTGCCTGTGAATTCTGGACAATTAAGGATAGGCAATGACTGCTGGCCTTGTCAGCAATGCCCACATCACCTAAACAAATTTTTTTTTTAAAATGTCCAAACTCTGCATTTGGAAAGTTGCACACACTTTATCAAAATGGGAGCATACTTACAAAACCCTTAAGGTTATGTTGCATACAAGGAGTCACATGCACAACAGGACATTCCATGGATCACATTACATTTACCTGGTATACAGCCTCTACCTCTTAAAATGGGTATGTTAGTGTAAATGTGATTTGCCTGTTAACCATGACGGCTGGTACAAAGTTTGCAGACTTTACGGCAGGCATTAAATTGCCACATTAAACGTTGCCCAATCACATCGAGAAAAGTCAAAATAATACTAAAGCTTTCTGTAGGAGGATATTAGATTAGAACAGATTCCCTACAGTTTGGAAGCAGGTCCTTCGGCCCAACAAGTCCGCACCGCCCTTTGATATATTCCACCCAGACCGATCCCCCTATAACCCACACACCCTGAACACGACGGGCAATTTAGCATGGCCAATCCACCTAGGCTGCACATTTTTGGACTGTGGCAGGAAACCTGAGCACCCGGAGGAAACCCACGCAGACACGGGGAGAATGTGGAAACTCTGCACAGACAGTCACCCGAGGCTGGAGTTGAACCCGGGCCCCCGGTGCTGTGAGGCTGCAGTGCTGACCAGAGCGACCGTGCCGAATGTATTCAAATTTCATCATCTGCCATGATTAAATTTGAATCCATGTCCTCAAAATATTAGTCTAAGATTCTGGATTACTAGTCCTGTGATATTAACGAAGTCTGAAAACAGCCCAAATAGCTGCCAAAGGGCTAAGCAACAACTATCTTGACCTTCCTTCTGAACTGATCAGTCCAGAATTTTGAAAGCATGTTCTTCTGAGGGAAAAGGTCATGTCTAATTGATAATTGGCAGAAACAGCACCTATCAGCAAATTTTCTGGCAATTACTGATTTAGGGCAAAATGTAACTTGGGAAGAAATCTTGTAAACTGTCTAGAAAATAAATCCAAAATGGTTCACAGTCTAAGAGTCACAAAGACACTTCACTGCTATGATCACAAAACAAGGGATTGAACACAGACAACAAATTTAAAAAGTACATGCACAAAACAGAATGAGGAGGCACAGCAACAACAGGCCTATTGGACTCGATTGAAACAGATTTGGAGAACAACAACGGGGTGTCTATTGTGTGCCAGTAGGAATGTGAAGTGCTGTTAGATTATCGCTGAAGGTTTTGTCATGTGACCTCCCTATCTATAATATCTCTGCTCCACATTCTCACAATTTGGCACTTGACACATCCTTGGTGTCCTTGTAGCACCCCGTGTAAATACAGTAATCACAACAGCATATCAGAAGCTAGGACATTCTGTGGCAAATAAATCACCTGTCTCCAAAGCCTGTCCACCATCTACAAGGTCCAAGTCAATATCATGATGGAATACTTGCTGAGTTGAGTGTGTGTGGACGATACTGTCACCTTAAAAAGATTATTTTGTTGTGAGTTTTTTTTTTAAAAAAAGAAGAGGTTGCAATGGTAGAGAGGTCAGACTAGCTACTGAATGCAGCTTAAGTAAACAACCTGGGGGACCTTTAGGTTCTTTTCTTAAAAAGTTGGAACAATGGATGCAGCTTGAGTGAGAGTGGGCAGCTCTCACAGATCAAGCTTCCTAGTTTCTTACTTGGTTTCAGCAGTCAAAAGCTATTTGGGTCTTAGAAGAGTTGGAAGCTTCTGGAACTGATTCCTAGCAGATCATTTCTCTTGCTTCCTCCTGGACTGGAGAACTGCATGTGAGAATGTGACTGAATTCACCTTTTTGCCAAGGGGTGGGTTTATGGGATGTTACTTTATTGGAACGGTTAATTAGTAATAGGTGCTATATCTATTATTTGGTTAAGTTTTCCAATAGTTAAGTTACTCTAAATTCCTCTTTCTTTTGTTTTGTATTTTAACTATTGTGCTTAAATAAACTGCGTTTTGCTTAACATCGAGTAGCTTGACCAGTTGCATTACATCTGGATACACTTTACATTGGCCTTTAAAATAAGAGTTTAGGGTCTGGACTATCTTAAAATATTTTGAGGGGTGGTCTGGTTCTGGTCTGGTCCATACCAACTGCAGCTCCAATGGTCAACAAGTCGAAGACCATTTAGGCAAAAGCAGCCCACCTGACTGGCACATCCACCACTCTTATTATTCACTACCGACACAGAGTGTAGCAGTGTGTACTATCTGCAAGATATCAATGTGGCAACTCACCATGCTTCCTTCATCAGCACCTTCCAAACCGGCAACCTCTGCTAGCATCTAGAACGACAAGGGCAGCAGATATATGGGAACACCACTACCTACAAGCTCCCTCCAAGCTATCCACTATCCTGACCTGGAACTGTATTGAAGGAAAAACAACACTGTTGACTGAAAATCCTGAATACCTTTCCTAACAGTATTGAGAGTCTACTTACACAAAAGTGAGGGCAGTAGCTCACAAAGGCAGCTCACCTTCTCCACGGTGTTTGAAGATGGACAGTAAATCCTGGCTCAGCCAGTGACATGTACTTCCCATGAAGGAATAAGAAAACCCAACCTTCCCATACAGACGATACAATGGGAATGGGAAGAGGCCAAATTGGATGACACTCTACTGTTTGAACAAAAACAGAGGTCAATTGCCGCCAACTTCACCTTCATTATTTTGAAGGTTATGACGAGAAACTTTTAAACGAAAACCAAAGTGCTAAGCTTTCCTTTCAGGGTCCTCTCTGGAGGATCCTGGAAATTATTGATCTTTACTTCATATGTAAAGACTGCTATTCCTAAATTGGCTGTGTTTCCAACATTAAAATTGAGATTTAAAAATATCATAAGTGCACTTGAGGACATCCTGCAGTCATGAAAGGCACTATATAGATGCAAGTTACATCATAAAATTAAAACTAAACTTCAAACACATATAAACATGCCATTTTAGTGACTGTAGGAAACTACACGGTTAAGTTTAAATCTCATCCTGAATGCTATAACAGCGGTATCTCGAAATTCCAAACAGACAACTAATGGTGTAAATAGAGCCCCATTAACTGAGAATATAGGTAAAAAGTCACATTAATTTCATATGACTTGCAAGAAGCCAGCGAATGCATTAAGGAAATCTGCCCTGTTGCCAAGTTTGGATTTAATTGGACAAAGAATTGCAGAAATTTCCATTGCTGATGTTCCCTCAAGAGAGAATATGTATGAAATGAGCCAGGAGACTATGACAGATGCTCAGTGTCATAGGCTGGTAGATAAGTTAATGTTTAAGTGAAGAAGTTTCTTGAGTCCTTTTAAAGGCAAATAAATAGTGGACAGCAATAAAGTCTCTTTATTCACAAATAATAATCACATTTAAAAGAGGATGTTGTAGTTATAGCATCACTCTAGTAACCAGAAGGCTTGAGCTTAAATCCTACCTTGGGCAAGCAATGAAGCTAATCAAGTAATTTGTGGTAGTCACCAGAGTAAAAATTGTAGTAAAAATATTGGATTGTTACAAAACATTATTGGGTCATTATCATTCTTCAGGAAATATAACCAGACAGCACAACTCAGAGCAGCCTGTGTGCGCATCCACTGGACATGAATAATATACTGTAATAATGACAATATTGTGAACTGCGATTTTCATAATTGTAACAAAGTTGAAACAGTCTCTTTCTTTCCGTCTTGCATTCCTTTCTCTCAACTTCTTTCCCATAAAATTGACCGGACCATTGTTTAAAAATCAATTGCTTAATTTTTGCCCTTTATTAAAAGGGAAATGACACCCCCTTCCAGCCTTGAGCTTCACATCTGCCCATCCCTAAACATCAAAAATTACAGGGTGCGTAAACCATAAGGAAGATAGCCTTGGATTATAGGAGGATATTAGCGATCAGGTCTGATAGGCTGATCAGTGGCAAATGAAATTCAATCTGGATAAATGTGAGGTGACACAATTGGGCAGCACAAATAAATCAAGGGAATATGACAAATGGCAAGGCCCCAGGAAGCAGCAAGGATCAGAAAGATTTGGTGTGCACGTCCAGCGGTCCCACAAGGTATTGGGACAGGTAGGGTAACATGGTAAAGTAGGCATTTGGTATACTTGCCTTTATTAGCTGAGGCACAATGTTTAAATCCACATTATAGGAGGGATGTGACAGCACTAGAGAGGATGCAGAGGAGATTAAACAGAACGTTGCCTGGATGTTGGAGAGTTTTTGCTATGAAGAGAGATTTGATAGACTGGGGATGTTTTCCTTAGAACAGGGGAGATTAAGAGGAGACGCAATTGAGATGTATAAAACTATGAAGTACACAGACAGATAGACTTCGAACATAGAACAGTACAGTACAGCACAGTACAGGCCCTCTGGCCCACAATGTTGTGCCAAACTTTTACCCTAATCCTAAGATCTACCTAACCTCCATCCCCTACCTTATACTAACATCCATATGCCTATCTAATAGCCGCTTAAAATGTCCCTAATGAGGCCGACTCCACTACCTGGTCCGGCAATGCATTCCACACCCCGACCACTCTCTGAGCAAAGAACCTACCTGACGTCTCCCCTATATCTATCTCTACTCACTTTAAAACTATACCCCCTTGATGGAGGGATCAATGACAAGTGGATATATAAATCTAGTTAAGGGGCAGAAGATTTAGTGAAGATGCGAGGAAACACAATTTCACTCAAAGGATGGTGGTAATCTGGAACTCAAAAAAGGTGGTAGAGACAGAAACCCTCACAATGTTTGAGAAATGATTAATTGTACACTTTTGAAGACAAGGCATAAAGATAACAGAGAAGAGGCGAAATAGGCTGGGGCTATTTTCCCTGCAATGTCAAAGGCTGAGGGGGTGACCTTATAGAAGTTTATTAAATCATGAAGGGGTGGATATGATCTTTTCCACATGTTGGGGTGAGTCCAAAACTGAAGGGCATAAGTTTACAGTGAGTGTGAAAAGATTATAAGGGGGCCCAAGGGGCAAATTCTTCCAAACAAGGGATGGTGCATATATGGAATGAGCTGCCAGAGGAGTGGAGGAGGCTGGCACAGTTACAACATTTAGAAGGCATCTGGATGGGTACATGAACGTGAAGGGTTTAAAGTGGTATGGATCAAATGCTGGTAAAATGAGGCTAGATTTATTTAGAAAATCTGGTCAGCATGGACAAGTTGGTTTCCATGTTGTACATCACTGTGAAAATGAGCCAAATACAGAAAAAAATGGGATTAGCATAATGAGGTGGTTGTTATTGACCAGTGCAGACTAAATAGGCTGAAGGGTTTTTTTCCCCCCACATTGCATTTGACTGAATGCTCTCAAGATTCAAATTAGCAACAGGTAACAATATAACCTAGCCAATGTCACCCATATCTGAGAAATATATAAAAAGCACAAAATTAACCTCACAACTAGGATCTGCATGATTTCAGAATTTGCAAATTACAAAATAAATCAGATTTACTGCAAAATATAATCACTCTTACTCAAATCCGGTCTTTGCCATTGTTAAAAAAAGAAGCTCCCCTCAATGTTTGAAAAGAAGAATTTAATTTATCCACAGGCTCCTTCCAGTTTTGTCCAACTAGCCCACTGAGGTAATTAATCCTTTGATTTAGTGATAGTATTCATACCTGACTAAGACGACAGGATTTGAATCTCACTCCAGACAGTCCTCGCAACGGAGAGCAGAGTTCCAGGTCTGAATTCTTGATTGATATCTTGCATGATACTTGCACGTGAAGAATGGCCATTGTGTGGGCTACATGGGCCCATTACCCCTCTTGCCAGCCCTCATGACAACTCTCTTCCCCTATCAAATGCTAAGAGATTTTACAGGTATAGAAAAGGGCATTCATGTTGTGATCCATCATACCAGTCTATACGTTTTTCCACTCTATTCTCAGAGGGAAGGTATCAAAGGGAGGGAAAAAAAACTTCATTAGTAGCAAGAATCTTGATTATAAATTTTTCTTAAATTTCCAGAGTAACTTTTTACTGTTTTAAAAGGAGGGGAAACACTATTAAATGAACAAACCCTCTGGACAGCCCCCACCATTTCTAAGAATTAATCTCTTGCATCCTGCTGTGAAGAGCCCTAGAGAAAAATCATTGATGCACTGATAAAGTGACTGTATGCTATTGTTTTTTTCTTTTACTATCACCAATTATTAACTATAAAAACCAGACAGGCTGCAGTTAAAACAAAATAATTTAACTGGTGGGGCTGTTGGAAGTAGGAGGTCATATGATTAAGCCTCCAGGTACATATCTAACCAGATTCAATATGAAGACATTCTTTTGTGGACAGATGTCAAAAATTTGACAATGTGCCAGATAATATAAAAGATCCTCTCAGAACAAGTTCTCCAGGAGCCAAACGGCATTATCTATTAACGGGTTATCCTTGTTGTTCCATTGCTTCTCCCCAAAGAGGGACATGGAAGTTTCTCATCGGAAGTGCGCTGTATCAGAAGAATCCATAGAATTACAAAGAAATCAATGAAAAACAAATTGCACTCAAATATTCCTTATACTGCGTTCAGTACAAAGACTGCTCCGTCAACAAAGTTCAACAGGAAAATACAGTCTGCTGTATTAGCCCTGAGCAAGAGGTTTCAGATTTGGTAAGTGAAACCCAAGCAGAGGAACTCCCAAGAAAATAACCTTCATCGATGCTGGGTTCCAAAAGCCATTTGAGGAAGAAACCCATTAGTGTAAATGAGAAATTGGACACTCCGTCAATCAGAGGCTGGCTCCTAGTTCCAAGGACAAATGGACAGCTATTTCCTGTGTCAAATTTCCTTTGGACTAGGGAATTATAATAAAATGCCTTGAAATGGTCCAGTTGCTATGATTTGTTGACAGTGTATTAAGTTTATTCAGGGTATCCAATGAGAAGGCAGCTCTGAGCACCAACGCTCCCAGTCTCACACTGTTCTACAAAATGATATTAGAGGCGCTCTGTTAAAGACTGACTGACACTTAAAAAGAGGAAATTCTGCTCAGGCATTTTATTAACATTAAAAGAATTCTGATTAATAAATGGACGTTACAAAAAGTTAATGTCAATCTGACTTCTGGTTAAAGCTGAATAGACTGGGGCTATTTTCCCTGGAGTGTCAGAGGTGACCTTCGAGGTTTATAAAATCATGAGGAACGTGGATAGGGTGAATAGTCAAGCTGTATTTACCAGGGTAAGGGAATCCAAAACTAAACAGCATAGATTTAAAATGAGGGGAAAAAAGTTTAAGAAGGGATCCGAGGGTGCAGAGGGTGTATGGAATGAGCTGCCAGAAGAAGTGGTGGATGCTGGTACAATTAGAAGGCAGCTGGATGGGTACAAGAAGAGGAAGGGTTGAGAGGATACAGGTCAAATGCTGAAAAAAAAAAGGGACTAGATTCATTTAGAATAGCTGTTCAGCATAGACGAGCTGGACCGAAGGGTTGTTTCCTTCCTGTACAATTCAGTGGCTCTGAAAATAACTAGGAGAAATGTTGGTGAGTAACTCAATGCTCCCCCGTGAGGAATCTGAATAACCTCATTCTGCAAGCTTGAATGACCCAGCTTTCATACTGCTAAGAAGTCAAGGTTAATGCGGTAACAGTCAATAATGGCTACTATTAATGTTCAAATTAACTGCAATTGTTGTGTATTTTCCCTCTAATGAAAGACAGTTAGTCCTCAGTCACCCTCGAGGATCCAAGTACCTTATTTCAAATGTGAGTAATGGAGCTCTGAAAATCTGTCAACATTGTGGACAGAAATTGGAGCTGGTGTATGAAGGTAATGGTTCTGAAAGGGTTAATGTTGAAAACTGCATTTAAATCACCACTCATTCCGACTGTGCCACTCAGTCTTGGTTGGAGGACCAGGATTCCAGCTCAAGATACCGATGGGATCAGATGTGTTATCCATGGCTCCTGATAGTATTAGTTATGTTTGACTAGCCAATATGTAACGTATGCTTATTTGCTATTATGCAATAAACTACACAGTTTGCCCAGTGCAGGGACTCCCAGTCGCGGTCTCGGTAGGCTTGGAGCGAGGGCTCTCGGTCATCAGTGAGGTAGTGGCAGCAGTGTTGCCGAGCAGTCCCAGTCGTGGGGCAAGTGTGGGGTCAGCATGGACTCAGCGATGGTGAGGTGGGTCCAGTGACGAAGAGATGGTGCTTAAACTGTAGCGACTGCTACGATGGTGGGTCTGGTGTAGGTGGCAGCAAGGCCATGGAGGCGGGGTGGCAGCGCAGGTATCACTGCTGAGCTGACTCAGGACTCATGGTGGAGGCAGCGAAATGAAGACAGGCTCTCTTTCAGTGATAGCTTTTTACTCTTTTTATTCTTAAACTATTCGAAATGGCACCAGATTGTATTTTGCTGTATTATTCATTGTAAAATTGAAGAGACAATAGAGGAGGGGTGGCAGCGCAGGTATCACTGCTGATAAGACAAGTGCCTCTTGTTTAAAGTTATTCATGGTTCATCCTCTGCCATTGTTATCCAAATGACCCTTGGACTTCAGCATGGTAAGGAAGATTCCCCATCAGCGATCCACAAGTATCCATTCCCTCCACCACCAACACTCAGTATACACTGCTGCTACTACTATCTACAAGATACATGATACACTGCAGAAATGCACCAAAAATCCTTAGATAACACCTTTTAAACCCATGGCCACTTCCATCTAGAAGGATAGGGGCAGCAGGTATGGCATGGTAGCTCAGTGGTTAGCACTGCTGCCTCACTGCACCAGGGACCCGGGTTCGATTCCAACCTCAGGTGACTATCTTTGCGGAGTCTGCACATTCTCATGTCTGTGTGGGTTTCCTCCAGGTGCTCCGGTTTCCTCCCACAGTCCAAAGATATACAGGGTAGGTGGATTGGCCATGCTAAATTGCCCATAGTGCCCAGGGATGTTTAGGTTAGGTGGGTTAGACATGGGAAATAGAGGGGTAGAGAAACGATTCTGTGCGGGATGCTCTTTGGTGGGGCGGTGTGGATTCATCGGGCCAAATGGCCTGTTTCCATACTGTAGGGATTCTACGATCCTGAGATATATGGGCACACCATCACCTGAAAGATCTCCTCCAAGCCATTCACCATCCTGACTGAGAAATAGATCATCAAATCTTCACTGTCGTTGGGGCAAAATCCTGGAATTCCCTCCTTAACAGCATTGTGGGTCAACCCAAGCACATAGACTGCAGCTGTTCAAGTTCGCAGCTCACACCACCAGCTAGAGCATCTAGGGACAGGCAAAAAATGCTGGTCCAGTCAACACTGTCCACGTCCCATGAGAGAATAAAACGAAACTAAAGCATTGTTATTTGAAACAATAGAAACGAATATTGGTAGCAGCATTAGATCATATCCATTTACTGGTAGTGGTTTGTTCTGCAAAAGATAGAACAGTGTTTGACTGATTTTTTTGTGTAAAGGCAGAATATAAATATTGATCAACATGTAGTGAATAAGTTTGCAATCACAGCCAGTTGAGTGTTTTCGGTCACTAATTACTACTGTAGCGTAGGGTAACTGAGCAGCCAATCTGTGTGCGCAAAAGCATAAATGACCAGATAGTCTGTTTTAGCTGCATTAGCAGAATAGTCATGTTGTGAAGAAATCCCCTGCACCTCTGTGAAAAGTGCAATGGAGGGTTTTACTTGCCAGGTTATGTGCTCACTTAGGTCTGTCTCACCACCTCATGATTTTTGTATCACCCGCAGTTGTTCTTTTCTCCTTGAACACAATTTAACATGGATTAACAGATGATTTATTGACTTCAACGGCAGCCTATTTAATTCCTAGTTGACCAGAGCTATTTATAAAAACGACATTATTGCACCAGAAAATTCTAGACAAGCAGCAATCCACAACAATCCTCCCCTCTTCTTTAGATATGATCATGACCCGACAGAACAGAGGTTTTCATCAAAGCCAAGAGCCTGCAGTGAAAGGCAGAGGCTGCAGAACCTGGGATCTGAGCACAGGATGCTGGGTAAAGAGAGGACAGGATAGGCTGTATCATCCTAGATGTTTCTTGGATCACTGAATCCTGTTCACAAATAAGTTAAATATTAACTTCTCTGGACACGTTAGTTAACAAAACAAGCTTGTTTATAAGTGTGGTGTGAAGCTGGATGAACACAGCAGGTTAAACAGCAGAGGAGCAGGAAAGCTTGACATTTCAGGTCAGGACCCTTCTTCAGAAAAAGAAGAATAGGAAGGGCTTAAACAAAATATTGCTTATAAATTTTCCTCTTTTTCTGAAGAAGGGTCCCGACCCGAAACGTCAAGCCTTCCTGCTCCTCTGGTGCTGCTTGGCCTGCTGTGTTCATCCAGCTTCAGTGTTATCTCAGATTCTCCAGCATCGGCAGTTCCTATATCTCTGTTTATAAATGCATACTCTTACATGTCAACATGACCACCCCAGCATCTCCCCTGAGCTGGCATCATTACACACTCAAGTCCAAGCATGAAACATGAACTCAAACTTCTTCAAGAAGCAAGAGTGTTACTGCTGTGCATCTCCTTTTACTACACAATATCATGATGAGATTTCTAGGGGATGAGCAACTTGTGAACAATTTATTTCTGACTTAAGAGACAAAGTGAGAACTCCAAACACCATGACACAAAATATTGACTTTTCAAATGTTGGATGATGTGTTGCTTTTAAATGGTTTTGAATTCAGTTTTGGTATTAAATCATATCCCTTAAAGTCTCTTGTACTGTTGATAAGGAGTCCACACCCAAGTCAAATCCGTAGGTGAAATGGGTTCAAAAAGGGAAAAGTGGGGAGCGTTTGGGTGACTGATCTAGACTGCTCAGACTGAATACAGTCTCCATCTAAGTGTCTTATATCCACCCTTCTTATATTTCCATATACAAGTCTTATAATGTCTCCCCTGCTAACACAAACTGCCTACTTAATTTGGTCATGCTGTAACTATACACTCCTGTCAGTTAGTGATACTGTCATACAACTCCTGGTAGGAGGGTGTTAGAAAGGCAGTTTTTACAATTAATGGAGATAGGAATTTACAAGGGGACTGTTAGCAGGAAGTGCAATTTGTCATATTTTTAACATATCACAGTACAAAATTAGGCTACTGTAAATAATATATACGGATTTGAAACATCGACACCCATTCAAAGCCACATTTAATAAAAGATCTTATTGCACTAATGATAGCCAGCCTAGAAATTATTTTTAGCTTTTATATTTAGCATCCTAATTTTGCTAATGCTTAGAAGCAGCAGGACTCAGCAGTTTGCAGGGGTTAATAGAAAAGAGCTCTGGAACTTCCTATAAAAGGAAGAAATAACTTAGTCTGCAACATATCACAGAGCTGTTGAACGCGGCCAATAATTGCATTGCAACAGTATGCCAAGCCCCCAAGACTGAAACACATAATTCAAAGAGGCACCATAGAGCAATTGAAAAACATTCAATTGTTTTCTGGCCACCCGTATTGCAATTAGCAGCAGTTGCTTTCAAAAGTTATTAATATGTCCTCAGATACCCATGCTGCAGTATTTTTCTCATTCAAATTCACGCCCAAACTCATTTGTCTCCAATAATTCCTTTCTCAAGTTTCACTCCCGTGTTCAATATCAATGTTCACCCTGTAAAAGATGGCAACCTGTTCTTACTGATCTCACTCTCATTTCTCACAATCCGATGACTGCAGCTTTCTCAAACTTGCTCATAGGTCTGCCCTGTCAAAGATGAAATTATTATCATGGCAGTCGGATAGAAACGGAGCATCTGGGACAGCAGATTTACTAAGACCTGCAGCTGGCAGCACTCTCTTACATCCTCAAACAAAGTTTAAAAAGTTAATTACAAAAACTGTCCCTTATTACTGTTAGTTTCATGATGTAGCTACCTAATCTCACAGAGTAGCTACTAACTACACTGCATTGCCTTGTCATCGCAGCAAAAGTTGTTTAGGAGCCTACCTGCAATGACATTGTGTCACTGAGGTAGAAGAAAAATGCTTCACAAAGGCAGAGAGACGAAGAAGAATACTCAGTCTCTATTTCCTAATAATTTCCATTCAATATTTCTCTTCCTTTAAATTTCCATGGCATTTCTGTAATGTTTGCTTAAGATACAAATAGCTTATTCATCTTCCTTTTTACCATCTTATACTTGTCTCAACAATGAAGAGGGTTATAAAAATATTCACCCTCCGTTCTACAAAGCATAACTATGGCAAAATGTTGAACACACGAAATAAAAATAAAAATTGTTACAACTCTGCAGATTAGGCAGAATCTGCAGAGAGGGAAAGAGTTTAACATTCACCTCCATAATTTTCATCAGATCTGAATTGTTAACCCTGTTTCTCTTAACAGACCAGTTGAATATTTACAAATGTTTGTTTATATATTTTCCTCCTTTTTCACTTCCCACAAGCAACCATTTATATCTTTGTAAAACACTGTCCAGATGAAGCACATGCCATTGGTGAGACTCCAAGAATCAGTTCCTTGGACAAGGGGTTGGTTCAGGCAGTGACTGGGTATGATCAAATGCAAAACAATTCCTTTCATCTTGTGGTAAAACTCACTTAGAATTGCTCAAGAACATAAATGAAAAATAAAACCGCTCCCCACCCCAGGTTATTCCATTCTCTCTTCATAAATGGATTACCATGTTCAGCTGTTATTGCTGCAGATTTTATAAAAACTTTTGTTCTTATGGTGTACCTATTGCAGTTCAGTTGGTCAAGTGGACACAAGAGTCCTCAGTCACATGGGCTAACTGCCCCAAAGAACATTAAAAATCAAACCAATTCAATAAATGGCAATCCAACAATTTTTATGATAACTTTCCACTGGTGACAGCCCACAGAGAAAGAGTTTGACAGAATTCTATTGTCTAGCTTGGTGTAATGAGATTACACTCTGATCTCTGGATGAAGAGGCTATGGTACTGCAATACTATATTCAACCAACAGTTTACACGGGATGTTTA